>NW_015161975.1:95602-104186 GCF_001447785.1 Gekko japonicus | reverse complement strand
GCTGAGAGTGTGGAAGACACAAGGCTAGAACCCCCCCCCCCCTCGAGGCCAGGAAGTACTCCTTTGATGCCAAAGTTAGTAGGCTACCAGCTTCCACCCTGCTCGTTGCTTATAGAGATTCTGCAGGCATGGGCCCCGTTTGGTGCCCAGGGGGTTGGAAAGAAGTGGCTTTGCATTCAGCTGCATAGTGTGGGGAGGACAGTGGAAGAGCCTCTGCTTTGCATGCAGAGGGTTCCGGGTTCAATCCCCAGCAGGCGGTAGGTGATGCAAAAGGCCTTCTCTGCCTGAGACCCTGGAGAGCTGCTGCCAGTCTGAGTAGACAAGCGGCTTCGTGTGTGAGTGGGATCAGGTGTGAACATTAAGGCAACTGTGATACACCACTGAAAACAGTCCTGTGGGCTGCTGGAAAGCCCAGAGGAGGCTGTGCCTTCTCTGCAGTCCTCCATTCCGAGAGCGTCATAGAGGATCGCTTTTTCTGGGAGGTGGGTCTGAAGATTTCTTCTTTTGGGTCCTCCTCCTCCTCCTGCAGAAGATCTTCCGGACGACCATGCTGTTCCAGTTTGTGAACGTGCTGCTCCAAGTCCTGGTCCACAAGTCGCACGACCTCCTGCAAGAAGAAATCGGCATCGCCGTCTACAACATGGCCTCGGTGGACTTTGACGGCTTCTACTCGGCCTTCCTCCCCGAGTTCTTGGCCAGCTGCGAAGGTGTCGACGCCAACCAGAAGAGCGTACTCGGAAGGAACTTCAAAATGGACAGGGTAGGTGCGGGGGAGGGGGGAGTGCTTGCCGCCGCGTGTCACCTTTCCGGGGTGCCCGTTGCACAGAGCCACAGTGGAGAAGGCCGGGGCTCCAGTCGATGCCTGGCGGGCCACCCCAAGTGGCGGGATCGCCTTGGCTATCTGATGGCCATGAGTGGCTCACAGGATTGTATGAAGGGAGACAGTCGTTCAAAGATGCAGGTCCAAGGTTGCAAGGGGCCGGTGTATGTTCGAAGGACCATCTCTGTGCGCCAGCTGTGGTCACGATTCATGCATACGGCTTCTGGTGTGATCCCAATACTTGGTGGAGAATGCTACACTTGTCCCCTTTAGCATATTACTGGGATTACCTGGGTGGCAGTCTCATTGTCTGTGCCGCTGTTCACCCCAAAAAACTGCACTTCCTGGAAACACTCTTCCTTTTTCTCCCTGGGCGATGAGATTGTTTGTCCTCTCAGTTTCCAAACTGGGAGAGGAGGGGACTCTTCCCTGAAGCAACGGAAACTGCCCGCTGGGATGAGCATTGAGATCGGCCTCCTCCAGGCATTGACTTCAACTGGCTCCTTTGACCAGCCAGAAGGCAGATGCGTTCTCAGATCCCCTAAGTCAATGCTGCCGTCCAGCCTCCTGGGGCTCGTTCGCAGAGTCACAGTTCTTTCTGCTCAGACCTTTTGTGTCCCGCCTTCTCTCCCCCAGGACCTGCCATCCTTCACCCAGAATGTGCACCGGCTGGTGAACGACCTCCGCTACTACCGGCTCTGCAACGACAGCTTGCCCCCTGGGACCGTGAAGCTATAGTCTTTGGCGTGAGGACTTGGGCTCCCGTTGGCCAGCGTCGAGAGCAGGCCAGTCCTCTTCATGCAGCCTCCACCGCCGCTCCCCGAGGTGGCCAGCCCCTGTCCCCGCAAGGAAGCAGCATATCCCGCATGCGGGCCACGCATTGGAGCTGCCCGCCGTGTACACAACACCCCCTTCCCGGTCCTCCCCGTGCCTCTTCCTTGGTTCTCCCCGTGGCTCAGTCGGCAGCTCCCTTTTCCTGTGGCGGGGGGTGTCTTAAGGCCGACCACAGGCCAGGCCGTTCCTCCTGCTGGGCGTTCTCGTCTTAAAACCCCACCACCACCCCCAGCATTCGGTCCGTGCACCGGCAGGTTTCGAGGACTGGCACCAATCATGAGAGAGAAAGGCCAAAGACTACTTCGGATGTTCCATTCTTCGTGTCATTCCACCTGCCTTCCTCCTCCCCTCCCCAGCTGTCGGGAGAGGGATTCCTCTGCCCCCCCCATCGCCCCCTCCTTGTTGTTTTTTAAATTGCCTTGAAGACTCCCTGCTGTTGGTGGGGGGAGGGGTTAGAGAGAGACTTTGGGGTTGTTTTTTTTAATATACGTGTTTTTTTCTCATCATTCCATTGTGATACTAAAATGTGCTTAATGGAAATAAAAAGTGCTTACTTTGTTGTTTTAAATGGATCTGCTCAGTTTTCCTTCAAGGGTGAGAGAGAGAGAGAGAGAAGAGGTGCGGCTTTTGCAGTCCTGGGCATGCAGAATCCCCGGGACTTTCAAGAGCTGCGTCACCTTCCACGATGGACATTTTCAGAGGGTAGCCATGCTGTCGTGAGAAGAACGGCTAGATTTGAGTCCAGTAGCACCTTAGAGAGAGGTTGGTCTCAAATTATAGAACAGCTTTCTTTAAAGAATTTCAGAGATGAACAGAGAAGAGGAGTTTGGATTTCTACCCCACCTTTCACTACCTGAACGAGTCTCAGAGCAGCTTACAATCTCCTTTCCCTTCCCCTCCCTACAACAGACACCCTGGGAGCAATGCTCCCGCTAAGCTGTGGATTCTTGTGAGCAAAAATTCTACTTTGTGAGCTACTGGCATTAAAGTTGTGAGCGAGCGATTTGGCGACTGCATAATTCAGTTTGCTCTGGAGCCCCATCCTTCCTGAGCTAAGACAAAAATGTGTGAGCTGGAGGCTAAACAACTGTGAGCTAGCTCACACTCACTCAGCTTAGAGGGAACACTGCCTGGGAGGTAGGTGGGGCTGCGAGAGCTCTGAGAGAACTGCTCGAAAGAGCAGCTCTGTGAGAACTGTGGCTGACCCAAGGTCACCCCACAGCTGCCTGTGGAGGTGTGGGGAATCAAACCTAGTTCTCCCAGATTAGAGTCCGCGCTCCTAACCACGACACAAAACTACCTTGGCAATCCTTACAACAGCCTGAACAAACATGCCACTGGTATTATCCCCATATTGTAGATGGTGGGAAACCGAGGCCGAGAGAGAGCAGCTTACTTAAGGGGGGTGGGTTATGTGGCAGAAGCAAGATTCGGACCAGGGACTCCTCTGGGCCTGCAATTCCTTCTCCACACCACTTTCTTCCCTAGCTCCCAGTTATTAGGTTAGGCTACTTATTTATTTATTCAATTTATACCCTGCCCTATCCCACTCAGGGCGGCTTACAACATGTAGTAAAATAATAAAGCCGTAAAAGCAATAAAACAATCAATGGCCCGATCAAACCCCATGCCTCATATCAGGTGAATATGAGCGCTCCAGTGCCCCATAATATTATCTGTCAGCAGGCACTGGGAGGGGGGCAGTAATGGTTAGGCAGTTGGATGAATGGGGTTGGATGGACTGAAACGATGCCCCCATTAATCAGGCGGCAGATGTTTAAACTGTTTAAAATTACGTTCAAAACTTGGAAAGGGCAAATGCTATTGTAGATGAGGCGTTCTCCCGTCTGGAATCTTATCACGTGCGTGAGCTGCCTTGCCTCCAAGGAGCACGGGGGTCATACCTGGGATCCCCCTGCCCATTTTACCTTCACCGCTGAGAACGTACAACTGGCCAAAGCTTACCGCGTGAGCTTCATAGTGGAGTAGAGATCTTTGTGATCCTAGTTCCAAGTTCAAAATGCTGACTCCTACTGGCTGCTCTTTTCTCATTAACCTTTACGATAGCCCTGTAGGGTAGGTCGGCATTGCAATCCCCATATTGAACGGGTGAGTTTGTGTCTGTGTTGTAAGCTTTGAACTCATGCTCTTTAACTGCTGCTTTGGTGTCCATAATATCCCCCCTTGCTGGCTACAAAGAACCTCCCCAGGACAGCGCTGTGGTGTGTGTGTGGGGGGGGGGGTCGCATGCTCCTACATACCTGTTAGGGACTCCCATTGGGGGAGGAGTCCGGGTCATTACAGGCCACTTCTCACTTTGGTAGCCACACTGTACTAGAAGCTGCAAGCCCTAGTCTCAAAACCAGTCCCCCCGTTCTGACTTCTCCTGGGGCAGTGCCCTGCATGTCCCTGGCCCGGTATAAGGGTCACCCTTGCGAAAACACCAATTGCAGTAGCATGTTTACTCACAAAGGAAATGCATGTGCTCTTTGTCTGGATCAAGGGCTTGGTTTTGGAAAGCATCCGGGTCTAGACGTCAGAGACCGCTCTCTTCTTTCCCCCAGGAGTGCCAGAGCTTCACGTGTGAACTCTGCTTAAAACGGGGGACTCTCTGAAGGCCGAGTTACGTCTTGCAAAGCTTAAGCAGCCTCTCGGATGCTCTTAGAGCTCAGGTTCTTTGTGAGTATATTTTGCACGTCTCTACAAGATGTGTTGTAGCTCTGCAACCGGCAGATGGATTCCCAAAAACTACCTTAGCTTAGGACGAAGAAAGGCAGACCCCACACCCAGGTCCCCATCTGCTTTTGAAGAGTCCGGGAGGGAGTGTCAGCTCTTCCTGTTTCTTCCTAGCATTTTTGTTTTGATTTTGTATTTTTCATATGTGTGTGTGCACGTGTGCACTGGAAGTCATGGCGACCTCTGGTGACAGACCCCTACTGGGGGCCTGAAGGATATTCAGAGAGGTGTCTGAGTAAAGCCTGCCCCCGCCTCCCGAGTGCTGGTACTCCTTGGAGGTCTCCCATCCAAGGACTTGCCGGAGTCGACCCTGCTGAGCTCCCGAGATAGGGCTTGCCTGGGCTCTCCCAGCCAAGGCCTGTTTCCCAGGATTCTTGAAATGTAATGAGGCGGGACAGGAACGATGGTAAATGTTAGGCAACGTGTGTGCTTGTGATGAAATATAATTTGGGTGCAGCAGGAGTCCGTGGAGAAGTGGGTTTTGTTAGGGAGTATTCTGATGCCTATTTTCCTCCTCCTCTCTTTGAGAAGCTCGAGGCAGCAGGTACCACACTCCCCCACTGCGCCTGCTCTTTCAGACAGCCTTCAGAAGTGAATTATGCCAAGAGTGTCAAGAGGCCAGCAGTTCTTAGATTTTGGGGCCCAGTGAGAACTTGAGGCTTGGCCTACCCTTTCACCAAGCAGCGCGGGGTGGCGTCCAGGGTTCTTCCCCATACTTGGGCTTCAGAACAGCCCTGTGAGGTGGGCTTGGCTGAGGACTGGCCCAGGACCCCCAGTGGGTTTCACAGCTGAGCGTGAGGGGTTTGAATCCGGGTTTCTCTAATCAAAGTGCTACATGCAAGTCCCCGCAGAAGGAGCTCCAGGTAGCAGAGGGAATGGGAGACGGTTGCCGAGTGGAGATTGCCGTTGAGTAGTGGAGCGGGGTAGGGTTGGAGAAGTAAAGGGCATGGAAGGAGATCTGCTAGGAAAATTGAGGGTCCAGTGTAGCAGGGTAGGGCTCTGAAGAACTTTCAGGGCAAGAATCTGGCTTGGTTCAGCACTTTCTGAATGCACCCAAGTTCCTTGAGCGCATCTTGCCTTGGACAATGAAGGTTTCCCAGTTCTTCGCAGCAGCCTCTCCGTACTCCATTTCTTCCACAAGCTGTCCTTGTCATTCCGCTTAGCAGCTTGGATGCCACAAATGACCCCTGGAAGATCAGGGGAGAGGAGAGCAGACTTCTCTTAGGGAAGCTGGCAGCAAGAGACATTGCCAAGGGAATTGCCAGAGAATACACCGTCCTTGACATTGTGCTAATATTTTTATGCCCTGGGAGCAAACTCCCAGCAGATAAAGCAGTTTGTCCTCTGGACGGCCACCAGTTCAGGGTTACAGAATACAGATCAGTACCCAAAGGGGGGGGGGGAGGAATCCCTGTCTGTTCTCCCCCAACAGGCTTAGCCACACATCGTGTCCAGAAAAGAACTGGACTGCGAGGCCCTTAACAGGCAACCGCTTTTTGGAATCAGGTCCTACTGCTTTTGGTCATCAAGTAGCTGGCTAGGCTCCCTCCCCCTTGGTGTCCTGCTGTCACTCAAACCACCCACTTCCTCCCTACCCTGCTCTTCCCAGTTTCCGGAAATGGGACTGGGCACCTTCTCTAGGCCAAGTTTGGAAGCTTAAGCAGGTGTGGACTCTAATCTGGGAGAACTGGGTTTGATTCCCCACTTCTCTATAGGCAGCTGCTGGTGTGACCTTGGGTCAGTCACAGTTCTCTCAGAGCTGTCCTCTCAAGGGCGGTTCTCGAAAGAGCTCTCTCAGCCCCACCGACCTCACAGGGTGTCTGTTGTGGGGAGGGGAAGGGAGAGGAGATTGTAAGCCTCTCTCAGACTCCTTTAGGTAGTGAAGGGTGGGGTACAAATCCAGTCTCTCCTCTTCTTCTTCAGCCTCCGCTGTGGATGGGCTCGCCAAGAGTTGACGGCGTGCTCTCCTTCAGGCCCTCCTTTGCTCCAGCTGCAATCGCTGGCATCTCTTGTCAGAGGAATGTCGCAGAGAAGCGGATGCAAGAGAGCAGAGATGGATCCGGGAGGGTATCGCCCTGGTGGCATCTTGGCTGCTTGTGGGCTGGAGATTTGGGGCTCAGGAGGACCCTCCGCCTCCACTGTTTTGCTATGGCCCCGGAGAAGAGCTTGCTGGCCTTGGACTGAACGGCCATAGCGAGAGTGTGGCGTTTGGCTTGGGCGGTGTTGACAGAACGGGCAGAGCCTCCTCTGTAATAATAAGCCCGGCATTCCCTCTCAATGAGACGCTCTGTCGATTGTCTTGGCCTCCCTGAAGCCAGACCGCCTTGTCCGTGGCGGGACGTCCCTGCTTTCTGCGATGTGGTGTCCTTTTCTGTGATTAGGTGCCAGTTTGGTGTCGTGGTTAAGTGTGCGGACTCTAATCTGGGAGAACGGGGTTTGATTCCCCACTCCTCCGCTTGCAGCTGCTGACGTGACCAGTGTTCCCTCTAAGCTGAGTTAGAGTGAGCGAGCTCACAGTTTTTTAGCCTCCAGCTCACAGTTTTTGTCTCCGCTCAGGAAGGAGGGCTCCAGAGCAAACTAATTTATGCAGCAGCCAAATGGCTCGCTTACAACTGTGATGCCAGGAGCTCACAAAGTAGGATTTTTGCTCACAAGATTCCACAGCTTAGAGGGAACATTGGATGTGACCTTGGGTCAGTCACAAGCTCTGGCACAGCTGTCCTTGACAAAGAGCCGTTTGTGTCAGAGTTCTCTCAGCCCCACCCACCTCCCAGGGTGTCTGTCTGTTGTGGGGAGGGGAAGGGGAAGGAGATTGTCAGCCACTCTGAGACTCAAAGTGAAGGGCGGGGTATAAATCCAATCTCTTCTTCTTCTTCTTTCCTTCCCTCTTGGGAATGACTGCGACACGTTTGAGCAGCGGGTTGATTGTCATCTGCTCCGAACCAGCCGCTTGCTCCTAGTTCTAACGCAAGCGGCCATGGATTCGTCCTTCGAGAGAAGGGTACCGGGCGCTTCAGTGTGGCGGAAAGGCCCGTCAAGTCTCAGCTGACCTGCGCCAATCCCCGTGGGGGTTTCAAGGCCAGAGACGTCCAGAGGTGGTTGGCCCTGGCCTGCCTCTGTGTCATGACCCTGGGCGTCCCTTGTTGGTCCTCCCATCCGAGTATTAGCCGGGACCTGCTGAGCTTCCGAGAGATGACAAGATCCCACTCGCCTAGGCCACCTGGGTCAGTCGCACAGTCGAGTCCGACTCTTCGCGACCCCACGGACTAGATCCCGCCAGGCCCTCCTGTCCTCCATTGTGCTCCGGAGTTTGCTCAACTTCATGTCCGTTGCCTAACCATCTCATCCTTTGCCGTCCCCGTCTTCTTTGACCTTCAATCTTTCCCAGCATCAGGGTCTTCTTCTCCAGTGAGGGCTCCCTTCTCATTGGGTGGCCAAAGTATTTGAGCTTCAGCTTCAGGATCTGGCCTTCCAGGGAATAGTCAGGGTTGATTTCTTTTAGGATTGACTGATTTGATCTCCTGGCAGTCCAAGGGACTCTCAAGAGTCTTCTCCAGCACCATAGTTCAGAAGAATCTCTTCTTTGGCGCTCGGCCTTCCTTATGGTCCAACTCTCGCAGCCATACATGACTACTGGGAATACCGTTGGTTTGACCATGTGGACTTTTGTTGGCAGGGTGATGTCTCTACTTTTTATCATGCTGTTGAGGTTCGCCATCGCTTTCCTCCCAAGTAGCAGGCGTCTTTTAATTTCATGGCTGCTGTCACCGTCTGCGGTGATCTGGGATCCCAGGAACGTGAAGTCTATCACTGCTTCCACGACTTCCCCTTCTATTTGCCAAGGAGTGATGGGGCCGGATGCCATGATTTTAGTTTTTGTGATGTTGAGCTTCAAGCCCACTTTTGCGCTCTCCTCTTTTACCCTGAGCAAGAGACTCTTTAGGTCCTCTTCACTTTCTGCCATTAGAGTGGCGTCTGGATATCTGAGGTTGTTGATGTTTTTCCCAGCAATCTTAATTCTGGCTTCCAAATCATCCAGGCCGGCATTTCGCATGATGTACTCTGCATATATATTAAATAAGCAAGGTGACAATATACATCCTTGTCGTACTCCTTTTCCTATGCTGAACCAATCAGTTGTTCCATATCCAGTTCTAACTGTCGCTTCTTGACCCTTATACAGGTTTCTCAAGA
>NW_015161975.1:91724-95570 GCF_001447785.1 Gekko japonicus | reverse complement strand
GCTCTCCTCTTTTACCCTGAGCAAGAGACTCTTTAGGTCCTCTTCACTTTCTGCCATTAGAGTGGCGTCTGGATATCTGAGGTTGTTGATGTTTTTCCCAGCAATCTTAATTCTGGCTTCCAAATCATCCAGGCCGGCATTTCGCATGATGTACTCTGCATATAAATTAAATAAGCAAGTACATCCTTGTCGTACTCCTTTTCCTATGCTAAACCAATCAGTTGTTCCATATCCTGTTCTAACTGTCGCTTCTTGACCCTTATACAGGTTTCTCAAGAGACATGTGAGGTGGTCTGGTACTCCCATCTCTTTAAGGACCTGCCATAGTTGGTTGTGATCCACACAGTCAAAGGCTTTAGCATAGTCAGTGAAGCAGAAGTAGATGTTTTTCTGGTACTCTCTTGCTTTCTCCATAATCCAGCGAATGTTGGCAATTTGATCGCTAGTTCCTCTACCTCTTCGAAACCCAGCTTGTACTTCTGGCAGTTCTCTATCCACGTACTGCTGAAGCCTAGCTTGTAGGATCTTGAGCATGACCTTGCTAGTGTGTGATATGAGTGCGATTGTGCGATAGTTTGAACATTCTTTGGCATTGCCCTTCTTTGGGATTGGAATGTATACTGACCTTTTCCAATCCTGTGGCCACTGTTGTGTTTTCCAAATTTGCTGGCAAATTGAGTGCAGCACTTTAACAGCATCATCTTTTAAGACTTTGAATAGTTCAGCTGGAATACCATCACCTCCACTAGCTTTGTTGTTGGTAATGCTTTCTAAGGCCTTATCTCTCCTTGCTGTTCTCTGGAAATCTGCATTCAGTTGGGTAAATCTTTCCTTTTCACCTTTGCCTTTCGCTTTCCTCTGCTATTTGTAAAGCCTCATCGGACAGCCACTTTGCTTTCTTGCATTTCTTTTTCTTTGGGATGGTAGTGGTTGCTGCCTCCTGTTCTATGTCACGAACCTCTGTCCATAGCTTTTCAGGCACTCTCTCAAATCTAGACCCTTGAATCTATTCTTCACCTCCACTGTATATTCATCAGGGATGCGATCTAGGTCAAGTCTGAGTGGCCTAGTGGTTTTCCCAACTTTCTTCAGTTTAAGTCTGAATTTTGCAATGAGTAGCTCATGATCTGAGCCACAGTCAGCTCCAGGTCTTGTTTTTACTGACTGGATAGAGCTTCTCCATCTTTGACTGCAAATTATATAGTCAATCTGATTTCGGTGTTGCCCATCTGGTGATGTCCATGTGTAGAGTTGCCTCTTAGGTTGTTGGAAAAGGGTGTTCGCTATGACCAGTGTGTTCTCTTGACAAAACTCTGTTAGCCTTTGCCCTGCTTCATTTTGTTCTCCAAGGCCAAACTTGTCTGTTATTCCGTTTACCTTTTGACTTCCTACTTTAGCATTCCAGTCCCCTATGATGAGGAGGACATCTTTTTACTGGGGTTACTTGTTTACTTGCCCTCTGCTCTTCCCCAGTAGCATATTGGACACCTTCCGACCTGAGGGGCTCATCTTCTGGCGTCATATCTTTTAGCCTTTTGATACTGTCCATGGGGTTTTCTTGGCAAAAGTACTGGAGTGGGTTGCCATTTCCTTCTCCAGGGGATCACGCTTGGTCTGAGTTCTCTGCTGTGGCCTGTCCGTCCTGGGTGGCCCTCCACGGCATAGCCCACAGCCTCATCGAACCACGTAAGCCCCCTCGCCACGTCAAGGCAGTGATCCATGAGGGAGAGGTGTTTCAGTAGAGTCTGCTTAATTTCAAAATTGTTGGTTGGCCAGGCATCCCCCTCTCTCCCCAAAAATGCTCATAAGAACATCAGAAGAGCCCTGCTGC
The DNA here is from genome assembly GCF_001447785.1 of Gekko japonicus. Lineage (NCBI taxonomy): Eukaryota > Metazoa > Chordata > Lepidosauria > Squamata > Gekkonidae > Gekko > Gekko japonicus. The sequence continues at coordinate 93,739 of NW_015161975.1, read as the reverse complement.
ATCAGACCAGTGGTCTATCTAGTCCAGCATCCTGTCTCACACAGTGGCCAACCAGTCCTCTGGAGGGCCAACAACAGAGCACAGAGGCTGAGGCCTTCCCCTGAGAAGAACATCAGAAGAGCCCTGCTGGGTCAGACCAGTGAGGGTCCATCCAGTCCAGCATCCTGTCTCACATGGTGGCCAGCTAGTTCCTCTGGAGGGCCAACTACAGCCCCCCTGAGCTTGTTTGTGCAGTAGGGTGGGATATAGATTGAAGAAAATAAATAAATAGACGGCACAGAGGCCATGGCCTTCCCCTGATGTTGCCTCCTGGCTCCAGGATTCAGAGGTTGGCTGCCTCTGTACGTGGAGGTTCCCTTTAGTCGCCATGGCTAGTAGCCATTGATAGACTTTACCCTCCATGAATCTATCACATGCCCTTTCAAAGCTGTCTATTCCTGTAGCCGTCACTACATCCCCCTGGCAGCAAATCCCACATTTTAATCATTCCCAACATGCTCTTAAAGAAAAACTAAAAAAACTCTGCAAACATTTCAGAATTTAATGTAAATAATTATATTTTATACTAAAATAATTATAAACATAATACTAATGATTAGTCTGTGGGATAAAGAGGAGCTTGGGGTTTCTGAATGACTGCATCCTCCTGGTCTGGATCGCAGCAGCTTTAATCTGCCCTGCATTTCTAAGCGGAGGGGGAACTGTCTTTAAGGTGAGTAGGGTTGCCGGATCCAGGCTGGGAGACTCCTGGAGATTTGGGGGGTGGAGCCTGGGGAGGGCAGGGACCTCCCACGTGGGCCACGGTGCCACGGAGTCCACCCTCCAAAGCATCCATTTTCTCCAGGGGGGAGCTGGTACCTGGAGGCTGGAGAGGAGCTGTGATTCCGGGGGATTCCCCAGGTCCCACCTGGAGGCTGCTGGCATCCCTTGGCAGCTCCCCTCCCCCTTGTGGTGGTGGTGGTGGTGGTGTTTTTTTAAACCCTCTGGGGAACAGCACTCTCGAGGAGGAGGGGGGTGGGGACGAGTGCTCCCTCTGAGCTGTAGAGCCCAAACTCTGCTGTGTGAGCTGCTGGCGCGCGAGGGGTGAGGGCGCGATCGGGCTCCTGCACCTCTCTCTCCCTTCGCTCTGGAGCAGGGCTCCCTCGACGCCGCGTCGGTGTGAGCCCAGCTCCCCGGTCCCGAGCCTCCGGCTGGCACCTTTCTGCCTTCGCTCAGGGAGGAGGAGGGCTGCCGTCGAGCAAACGCACTGAAGCCGCAGCCACATCGCTCGCCCCTTTGAATGCCGCCAGCAGCCGCCGCCGCCGCCGCCCCCCCCAAAGCAGGGCTTGGGCTCCCCAGCCAGGCCCTCCACAGCCCCCCCCCCCTTCCTGGGCGAAGGCAGGGACGCGTGAGAGCCGGAGGCGAAAGCGACGGGGATCCCCCCTGCCGCCCCTCGCCCGGGCTTCTGGTCTCCGCCCTCCTCCTCCTCCTCGGAGCTCCGCCCCCCCCTTCCCCGGCGGCCGTGCGGGCTATAAATCCCGGCGGGCCGGGGCGCCTCCTCCAGGGCCCCGCTGGCCAGGCCGGCATGGGCTGCTTCTTCTTCCTGCAGCGCTGCGCGGGGGCAAGGCGCCTCTGGACCCCCGGACGGCCCACCCTCCTGCGCCCCCCGGCGGCGGAGGAGGGCAGCTGGGAGCAGCTCAGGGCGCAGCCCCGGGGGGGGGGCCGGGCCCCGGAGCCAGGCTCCCGCTAAGCCGTGGAGTCTGGGTGGGGAGCAGAAAAGTCTATCCGGGGAGCGACACTGGCATGCAAGCGGGGAGCAGGCGATTGGGCTCCTGCAGAAACCAGCGGGCTCCGGAGCTCCATTCCTTCCTGAGCGGAGACGAAAAGGTGTGAGCCGGAGGCTAATGAACGGTGAGCTGGCTCACGCTCACTCAGCTTAGCGGGAACATTGCCCCGGAGTCCGGACGGCTTCCGCTGGCATCCGCCCTGGGCATATCTCTCTCTCTCTCTCTCTCTCTCTCTCTCTCTCTCTCTCT
>NW_015161975.1:64248-91665 GCF_001447785.1 Gekko japonicus | reverse complement strand
GGCTGGCATGGGCAACGCAGCCCCAGTTGGCCCCCTCGCCGAGGCCATCTTTGAACAGCAGGCTGTATTCGGGTTGGGGGGGGTCCCCCAAATTGCCTCTTCTGGTCCTCCCTGCAATCCAATCTCCTTCTCCTCCTCCTCTCCTTCTTCTTTTCGGGGAGTTAAATTCTGGAGTCCTTCTTCCCGGTTTATGGATGGCCCCCTGGGGATGCCCAGTCTCTTTCCTTGGCGATGGTGCTAGAGCCGTTCTAATATCTTCCCCAAAGGCAACAGCTGGGTACTTTGAATTCGCATCTGCGTACAGGGGCACCCACGGCTCTGTTCCATGCCACAGCTAGAGAGAAAGAAACTCCCATCATTTGCTGGCGCCCCGCACATCTCTCCTTCGGAGCCTCTGAGTGTGTGCACCGTCCCCGAGACGCTAGACTTTCAGGCACCTTTCTCAAGAGGGCTCCTGGCACATCTGTCTCTTGGCACATCTGTCTTTTCCCTCTTGCTCGGAAAACAGAGCCCACGGAGGAGGTCATCCTGGGGTGCCACGCCGGCATCCTCCGGTAACTCACTCAGACGTGCCCCCCCAAGTAGCAAATCCTGTGCTGCAGTTGCAAGAAGGGATGAGTGGAGTTACCCTGGCCTTCCCCAACCGTGTAAAGGTAAAGGTTTCCCTTGCTTGAAAGCCAGTCGAGTCCAACTCTAGGGTTGCGGTGCTCATCTTCGTTTCAAAGCCAAAGAGCCAGCGCTGTCCGAAGACGTTTCCGTGGTCATGTGGCCGGCGTGACTAAACACCAAGGCGCACGGAATGCTGTTCCCTTCCCACCGAAGTGGTACCTATGTATCTACCTGCAATGTCTTGCTTTCGAACTGCTAGGTTGGCAGGAGCTGGGGCCAGAGACGGGAGCTCACTCTGTCATGCGGCAACTTGGGTCTCGAACTGCTGAAGTACTGACCTTCCACAGCCTGCAGTTCAGCGTCTTAACCACTTGAGCCACTGCAGCTCCCAACCGTAGGGGGCCCTTAATCCTCTTCCTCTTGGCTGCTTTCCCCATACAAAACTGCACACTCACATGTATTTATTTTGGTTTACTTCGTTTGTATGCCCCCTTTCTCCCCAGTGGAGACCCAAAGCAGCTTCTCTTCTCCTCCGTTTTATCCTCACAACAACCCTGCGAGTTAAGTTAGGTGGAGAGTATGTGACTGCTCCAAGGTCACCTGGTAAGCTTCCATGGCACGAGTGGGGATTCAAACCCGAGTCTCCTGAGGTCCTGGTCTAATACTCTAACCATTACACCGTTCTTGCTCAAGTGTTAATTTCTCAGCCGTGGGGCAAAAAGAGTCTGCATCCAAGACGGTGTCTTCCCGGGGGGCAGGGGGGCATTGGAAGAAGACAATTTTCAGTGACCCTCGGTGAAAGGCTAGAGCGGCCCACCCTTCCCTCCCATTACTGTTGCATTTAAGCCCCAAGTCCCTCTGGGCTGCCTTGACTTTTTTTTTTTAAGGCCAAGGGATACTTTTATGTTCCAGCTTATCTTCTAGTTTGAGCATCAGGCTGCGATTCCTCCGGAGCTGTTTTGTTTTGAAGATTGCAAACTCCCCCCCCCCCCGCAGCCTTAGAGAAATCCCAGGCCGAGCTGCATGTTTCCTTCTCTCTCTCCCACCCCACCCCCCCACCGCCCGGTCCCTTGAATATCCTCTTCCCCTTTCCCAAAGGTTCCCGACTCACGCCCTCCCTGGCTTTCCAAAGCCGCCCGTCTTCTGTGGCTAGGGACGGAGGAAGGCTGGTGGTGGGGTGGGTGGAGGAGACTGATCTGTGCACTGCAAGGTTTTTATGGACACGTCTTTTATTCTGCTTCCCTGAATTCCTAGGTACCGTCTAGATCAGTGGTGGCGAACCTATGGCACGGGTGCCAGAGGCGGCACTCAGAGCCCTCTCCGTGGGCACGCGTGCCATCGCTTCAGCCAGGACCAGACCGTCATTAAAGTGTCGGATTCTCTGCCAAATAATTTTAAGTAAATGAAAGCATTTGGGATTCCTTTCCTCACTTTGTTTGGATCATCTGATGTTAATGTGTGAGTTGTTTTTTCTAAAGTAAAACCTCCGTATTCAGGTTCAATGGCCGTGTTGGCACTCTGCGATAAATAAGTGGGTTTTGGGTCGCAGTTTGGGCACTCGGTCTCTAAAAGGTTCGCCATCACTGGTCTAGATAGATGTCACTTAAAGAGGGTCATTGTGGACCAGTGACTAGGCACACCAGAATAGGGCCTAGGGGACCCCAGGTTCAAATCCCCCACACTGTGATGAAGCTGTCTGGCTGAAGTCCAGTGTCTTCCTCCCCCCGCCCCGCCGGGCACACCTTACTTGGTTGCTGTAGGATTAAGATGGGGGGGGAAGTAGACCCATATTTGCCAGCCTAAACTCCCTCAAGGAAAGGCAAGATAAAAATGTACTCAAGAGACTTAAAACTGGAATGGAAAAGGAAGCCCTCCCCTCTCGGGCCCCCCAAAAAGCCAGTTTGGTGTAGACATCAGGGGCGTGCAAGGGTGTAGACTTTCCAATTTCCCGGGGGGAGGGGGGGCTGGGCCAGAGGCATTGCTTTGCTAGGAGCAAGGGTGGCTCCCGGGGGAGGCTGAGCACCTTCCTGAAAATTTCGGTGGGGGCTGACGCCCCGCCGCCCCCACGAAGATTACGCCTATGGGGGCGTGGACTCTAATCTGGGAGAACCGGGCTTGATTCCCCACTCCTCCACTTGCAGCTGCTGGTGTGACCTTGGGTCAGTCACAAGTTCTCTCAGAGCTGTTCTCTCAAGGGCAGTCCTCGAAAGCGCTCTCTCAGCCCCACCTACCTCACAGGGTGTTTGTGGTGGGGAGGGGAAGGGAAAGGAAAGGAGACTGTAAGCCGCTCTGAGACTCTGATTGAAGGGCGGGGTATAAATCCAATCTCTTTTTCTCTCTTCTCTTCTTTTCTCCTCTAGTTAGGAAAGTTCAGTTCCGTTTTATTTGTCCCAGCCATAAGCTGTAACAAAAAACATGGGGATGAAATACCCTCGCTCTAGAAGCATAGTGTTAAAACCATCGATGGCACTTTTGAGCACAAATAGTGAGGCTGCCCTCTGGTCATGGTTTGCCAGAATTGTTGCAATGTTGGCCATCTACCATGGCAGCTTATGTTGTTCCTGTTTGGGCAAATAGTGCCCTCCAGTGGACCGACAGACATTGGGGAAATGGTATGGGGAAGGGAAGAGGTTAATTAATCTCTACCCTTGGGCTGCACTGTGGTCCTGATCCACCACCATCACCACCTGTTCGTCGTAGCTAGTTTTGAGGATTCTGATGCATCTCTCAAAATTTGAAAACTCTGCTTTGGAGGAACAGACTGTGGGTTATATTGGTGATCTATAATGGAACCTCCCCTTCATGTTAAAAAAAGCAGCCGAGGAAAGGAGCTAATTTGGATGGGTCCATTTCAAAAGACCAGATAGTAGGTGGTGTGAAAGACGTCTGAGAGCCTAGAGAACTGCTAATAGTCAGAATAGGCAGGAGTGACCTTGACAGGGCCTGTGGCTCAGTGGAAGAGCCTCTGCTTGGCATGCGGAAGGTCCCAGGTTCAATCCCCGGCATCCCCAGGTAGAAGGACCAGGTAGTGGGTGATGTGAAAGACCTCCACCTGAGACCCTGGAGAACCGCTAATAGTCAGAACAGACAACAGTGATCTTGATAGGGCCTGTGGCTCAGTGGAAGAGCCTCTGCTTGGCATGCGGAAGGTCCCTGGTTCAATCCCCGGCATCGCCAGTTAAAGGATCTGGCAGTGGGTGATCTGAAAGACCCCCGTTGAGACCCTGGAGTGCGTCTGCCAGTCCTGACCTTGATGGACCGACAGGCTGGTTCAGTATAAGGCGGCTTCCTGTGTTCAGACGTGAATGGCGTATGGATGGAACTGGAGGCTGCCAGGATGTAACATAACATGTCAGTGTGAAGCCCCCGTGAACAGAACAGCGGCCCACAGTTGAGCAACCCGACGTGAAACCAGCGTGCGCTTCTGCAAATATTTCCTTTTTCCGTGGCCCTCTGCCCGTGTTTGGACAGCGGCTGTTTGGCAGAAAGCCTTGCTGAAATATCGATGTGGCTGGTGGGTTTCAGGACCTGAACTGGCGGTGGTCAGACTTTCTACCTTTCAAGGTTGCAGAGGATTCTGGGGCAAAGTGCGCTTGGTTCAGGGCATCAGACAGGACGGCTGTTTGATTTCAGGATTGTTCTGCGCAGACAGAGAGGGTGTCGTGAGATGCTCTCCTGCACACCTGCCGGCCTTGTGGGGACAGTTCCTGTCCACTTCTGTCTCTGCTAAGCCCTTGTCCTGATTTCCCCCTTTGGGGGGGGGATATAGAGTTTCCAGGGCCATCTAGTGAATGGTACCAGGCGCAGTTCCCCTGGAGAAAAAGGCTGATATGGAAGTTGGTCTTTATGGCATTTGTACCCTGCTGAATTCCCTTCCCTCCCCAAACCCCACCTTCCCAGGACTGCACCCCCAACATCTCCAGGAGATGGGCTGTGATTCCAGGGGATCCCCAGGTCCCACCTGGAGGCTGGCATCCCTGGGGAGATACCTTTTGAAAATGCTTTCATTTTGAGTTACATAGGTCAAGGTGGGTAGCCGTGTTGGTCTGAAGCAATCGAACAAAGCTAGAGGCCAACGGCACCTTTACGACCCACTTTGTTGGTCTTTGTTGGACTCTGACTTTGTTCACTTTGAGTTGCTAGCCGTGCCACTGTTCAGGGGTTCCCCTTCCTTCCTCGAATTCTAGACGTTAAATCTCTGAAAAACGGATGTCTCTCGTCTCCAGGGCAAGGAGATGTACGGACTGATTGACTTTGACCAAATTTTTACAGTGCCTCTCCAGACCCCTCTCAAACGGAAACCCTCAAACAAGGCCTACCTATTTCATTTATTGTTAATTGCCTTAAATCTGTTACAGGGACTCTGTTGCTTGTTGTCTTTGGTGCTATTTGACCTCTGAAGGAGGCTTTTGCGAGCCGAAACGCGTCAGGTCACACACTGTCCTTTTTTGTGTATTTGTAACTTTGAACATTTTATGAGGCTTAATTTTGGGCCCCTATTAGGTTTCTACATGTCTTTGTAATAAACACTCTTGTGCACACTTACTTATGTTTTTAACCTTCGGCCCTCAGTAGGTTTTCTAAACGTCCTTTGGAGGTTTCCACCCCCAAATCTCCAGGAGTTCCTCTACCTGGATTTGGCCAGCCTACACCCCCATCCCCCACCAGTGGCCAGGGGAGACCTGGAACCCTTCATTAAAAGAACATGTGAAGCCAATGGAAATAGGCCCAGGGGTCCTTTCGCAGAAAAAGAGGTGCAGGAATTCATTAGCATAACTCATTTGCATACACCACACCCCCTGACATCACCGGAAGTGTGTCAGAAGGCAACACCCACCACTCAGGCTCCACTGGACTGTTTTGGGTTGCTGGCTATTGCGGGGGGGGAAGGTACAGATCTGTCCTCGCAGAGGAGGGAGAGCTGGTACCTGAATAAAACTTGGTCTTAAAGGTACCACTGTACTGTTTTGGACCGGGGGGGCCTCTGCAGCTTACCTGGCTGCTTCTTGCTCTGACTGAGGGCTGCTGGGAGCGGGGGCGGGGCTTGTTGCATGTGCCCCGCCCCCTGGGCTCCTTACTGCCGGAGCTCTGCTCCTGTGCGTTCCTGCAGGAAATGACCCCTGCTCGGGTCTTCTCGTAAGTGTGTTGGTAGCGACTGAAAAGCAAGCAGTGGTGTGGGAATACGGGTGGTGCCTGATCAGCTTATGGCACAAACTTCCAGGAACTAGGAACCAAGTAGAGGAAATGGGTGCCTTGTTACAAGAAGCAATCCCATGGCCTTTGCGGCCGTTTGTACAAGGAAACAGGATGCTTGCATGAGCCGACCATGTCCACCACGGCCATGAGAACTAGAAACTTAACTTTATTTCTCCTGATCAGTTTTGAAATTCAGTGTTTGGCAAGTGGCTCTTTCCAGTGTCTCAGTGGCTGTGTGTGTTTTTAACACAGCTGGTTTCCCTTCTCATTTTCTTGGCCTGACAGGCATCCCCGGCCTGCAGGAGCGCACCCTGATAGCGGTGAAGCCGGACGGGGTCCAGAGGAGGCTGGTGGGGGACGTCATCCAGCGCTTTGAGAAACGGGGCTTCAAGCTCGTCGGCCTGAAGCTGTTGCAGGTAAAGCCGTGGTGGGACCGCCAACCTCCAGGTCGGTGTGGGAAAATCTGTGGCCCTGTGTGCCATAGAAGTAGGCTTAAAGTAGCTCTGTTTTGTGCTTTTTATTTTTATTTTCTTAATTTTTCTATGCCATTATATAAATATTGGTGTCAAGTATTACCAAACAGAGGATCACCAACATAATACATCAAAGTGCAGGTTTGTCAAAGTCAAATACCTTTAATCAGGGGTCATTTTGTAGAAAAAGAGGTGCAGGAGCTCATTCACGTAACTCATTAGCGTAACATTTGCATATGCCACACCCCCTGACCTCACCAGGAGTGTGTCAGAAGGCCACTCCCACCGCTCAGGCTCCACTGGACTCTTTTGGATTGCTAGCTATTGGGGGGGGGGGGAACGCGCAGATCTGTCCTCGCAGAGGAGGGAGAGCTTGTGCCTGAATAAGACTTGGCCTTAAAGGTGCCACTGGACTGTTCTGGACGGGGGGGGGGCGGGGGAGGGGCTCTGCAGCTTACCTGGCTGCTTCTTGCTCTGAGTGAGGGCTTCTGGGAGCAGGGGGCGGGGTTTGTTGCATGTGCCCCGCCCCCTGGGCTCTTTACAGCTGGAGCTCCGCTCCTGTGCGCTCCTGCAGGAAATGACCCCTGCCTTTAATGGCATAGCAGTAAGATACATAGATGTACAATAACACGGCATGGATATATAAGACATTATAAGCAATATGAATCAATCCTTGACTAGAATAGATCTATCTTTGACTACTTCGGCAAGAAACTTGGCCACGATAGCTGTAATATTAGGATTAGCATCCTTTAGTAGATTTTGAATAACCTTTTCCCTATTTGAACTATAATTAGGAGGAAATAAAGATGACAACAATTCTTTGCATAAGACTGAGTGAAATTGGCAGTCAAAAATAATATGATATATTGAGTCCATAGATTTTAAAGGACAAGAACATAACCTTTCATGAAAGGGAATTTTCTTAAACCGGCCTGAAAGCTCTTTTGAAGGGAACTCATTTAGTCAGGCTAGTGTAAAGGCTCTACGGTGCAAAGGCTGGAATAAGTTGTGAAGATAGTGGGCCATCTGGCCATATTGAAATGGGAGATTCAACTGAGCCTGAGAAAATAGGCTAAATTGTGTAGGACGTAAGACTTGAAGTTCCAGGTCAAGCAGTCTCCGTTTAATAAGTGCAGGTTTTTACACTATGTTCAAACAGCATCTTGTCCGTTTCACAATTGCTAGTCTCAGGGGACTCTAGTAATTTACGTGTATCAAATACAATCTTTTTCAAGGATAGCGATATACGTACAAGACATAGGGTGCAATGAAATTATCTTTGTGAGTATAAAGCTCTTAAAATAGCAGCATTTTCCTAGGGTCTGATCGGAACCCTTGCGGCAAACATAATAACTTATCTAGGAGAACGTGTCTCTCAAGCTCTATCGGGCAACCACACATTTGGGGCTTTGATGTATTATTTTGGCGAGCCTCTATTTGGTAATACTTGACACCAATATTTATATAATAGTATAGAAAAATTATGGAAAGAAAAATAAAAAGCACAAAATAGATCTACCTTAAGCATACATCTGTTATACACAGTGCCATATATTTTTCCATATCTTCCTAATACCGTGACCCTCAGTTTTTGTACTAGCCTCCACGTGGGGCCTGGATATCTCCCAGAATTACAACTTAACCTTCAGGTGACAGAGATCGATTCCCCTGGAGAAAATGGCTGCTTTGGAGGGTGGACCGGATGACAGTACACCCCGCTGAGGTCCCGCCCCTCCCTCCACAGGCTCCACCCCACAGATCTCCAGGTATTTCTCAACCCAGAGTTGGCAACCCTGCCTGGCAGTGATCTGTACGCACAGAAGCTTTGATTCTGGTATGACCTTTTCAGCACCAGCTTTAATGGGAGGGAGGGAAGCAGGGTTGCCACCTTTGGGTTGGGAAATACCTGGAGATTTTGTGGGTGGAGCCCGAGGAGGGTGGATTTTGGGTGCGTGTGGCTACAGCGGGGTATAAGGTCATAGAATCCACCTTACAAAGTGACCGTTTCTCCCTCCGGGGGAACTGATCTCTATCGCCTGTGAAAGGAAGGGTCAAGTATAATTTGCCCCACTGTACACAGAATGATTTATTTCAGCCCAGAATAAACAACAACAGCAACAACAGCCAGTGTCTGTGGGGCTCCCAGCCTTCAGATGGGGCTTGGAGATCTGAAATTACAACTGACCTGCAGACTGCAGAGATCCGATCCCCTGGAGAAAAGACTGTGGAGGGACCTCTGAAGTCCCTCCACAGCAGTAGTTAGAAGCACGGACTCTAATCTGGGAGAACCGGGTTTGATTCCCCACTCCTCCTCCACATGCAGCTGCTGGTGTGACCTTGGGTCAGTCACAAGTTCTCTCAGAGCTGTTCTCTCCAGGGCAGTTCTCGAGAGAGCTCTCTCAGCCCCACCTGCCTCACAAGCAGTGTTCCCTCTAAGCTGAGTTAGTGTGAGCTAGCTCATAGTTTTTTAGCTTCCAGCTCACACATTTTTGCCTTAGCTCAGGAAGGGATGGCTCCAGAGCAAGCTAATTTATGCAGTCGCCAAGTCACTTGCTCACAGCTTTAATGCCGGCAGCTCACAAAGTAGAGTTTCTGCTCACAAAACTCCACAGCTTAGAGGGAACATTGCTCACAAGGGGTGTCTGTTGTGGGGAGGGGAGAGCGGTTTCTGTCAGAGCTCTCTCAGCCTCGCCTACCTCACAGGGTGTCTGTCTGTTGTGGGGAGGGGAAGGGAAAGGAGTTTGTCAGCCACTCTGAGACTCCTTTGGGTAGTCAAGGGCCATGGGGTATGAATCCAATCTCCTCTTCTTCTCTGAGGTCTTCCTCCAATGAATGTTGGAATCCGGAGACCAAAAAGTCCAATCTAAATTAAAAAGCTCTTCCTAGTCCCAGTAAACAAGACCAGGTGAGCCTTCCAAGGGAGGGAGTCCCAGTGTTTGGCTTCTGCCACCAGCCGTCCAATGCAGAGGACTGAAGTGGGTGCCCAGCAGCGTGGGGGCTACTGAGGAGGGGTTCCCGCCTGTGCGATCCAAGACATTCCACCTTCTTTCTTGCAGGCCAACGAGGGGATCCTAGCAGAACATTACCACGAGCTGCGGAGGAAGCCCTTCTACCATGAGCTGATCCAGTACATGACCTCTGGGCCTGTGGTGGCCATGGTAAGCCGGGGCAGGAGCAGAGGCTCCCAGACAGGCTCTTGCATCTTGGATGTGGAGCGGATGTGGACACAGAGATTGTGACACACACAAACACACACACACACCCAAAGCATCTCTTTGTGCGCTGATGTAATGGGAGAGAATTTGCCCACATAGACAAGGAATAATCCCGAATTACTGATGCCTCCATGCCAAGTCATAGAATCCTAGAGTTGGGAAGGGATCTCCCAGGACCATCTAGTCCAACCCACTGTTCCCTCTAAGCTGAGTTAGTGTGAGCTAGCTCACAGTTTTTTAGCCTCTGGCTCACATATTTTTGTCTTCGCTCAGGAAGGGATGGCTCCAGAGCAAGCTAATCTATGCAGTAGCCAAATCACTCGCTCACAACTTTAATGCCAGTAGCTCACAAAGTAGAATTTTTGCTCACAAGACTCCACAGCTTAGAGGGAACACCCCCTGCACAATGCAGGGAATTCACAAATACTTCCCCCCCCCCAACACACACACCAGTGATCGCTGTTCCACACCCAGAAGATGACAAAAAACCTCCAGGATCTCCAGCCAAACTGGCCTGGAGAAAAATTGCTTCCTGACCCCAAAGCGGAGATCAGCATTTCCCTGGGCTTGTCAGAAAGGGCCACAAGAACTAAGCCCTGAGGCGGCAACCCTCCCTGCCCTCCCTTCTCACGATCTGCCCGAGTTCACACCATCAGCATTGCTGTCAGATAGGGCCATCCAGCCTCTGCTTGAAAACCTCCAAAGCAGGAGAGCCCACCACCTCCCGAGGAAGCCTGTTCCACCGAGGAACCGCTCTGACCATCAGGAAGTTCTTCCTAATGTTTAGCCAAAAACTCTTCTGATTTCATTCCAACCTGCTGGTTCTGGTCCGACCTTCTGGGGCAACAGAAAACAACTCCGCACCATCCTCCAAAGGACAGCCCTTCAAGATGGTGATCCTATCCTCTGTTCTCTCTCTCTGTTATCTTTTGATCCTGCCTTTCCTTCCAGGTGCTCAGGGCGACATGCCTGGGACTCTCCCCCCCCCCACCTGCCCACTATTTTAAAAACCCTTTCTTCTAACCCAGTGTGGTAGGTTAGGTCAGGCCTCCCCAACGTGGTGCAGACAGGCACCCTGGTGCCCACAAACACTTACCGGCACCCACCCAGTGTTTTTAGAAAGTTAACTGGGACAGATAGGGCTTGGCTTCTGATTGGCCACTGAAGAGCTGATTGGCTGTGCGGATTTTTTAAAAGTCACTTCAACAGCAGCTGCCGCCACAGCACAGGGATCTTCCCTGCGTGACTGAAGGTCAACTGTGCATATCCAAGGACATATTTTAAGGCCATATGCTCACGTTAAAGGAGTCCTCTTAAAGAGAGCTTCGGCCTGAAACTGTGGAGGGGGTCCTATTTCAGTTGTGCCTGGTCTCACTCTCTTTTGGCAGCCATTGGCAGCCAGTGTCAGAATTCCAAAGGTGCCTTGCGGGCTCCAGAAAGGTTGCAGAGACCTGGGTTACGGGGGCAGAGAGAGGGACCCCAGGTCTAATGAGCTTCAAAAGCAAGATTTGAATCTGGGTCCCCCAACGGTAGTCTCTTGCCAGTGCACCGTATTGGCTTTCTAAAGCAGACCTCTCAGGCGTGTATAGACGCCCACCCTGCTTCAAAAACTCTATTTACCACCTGTCTGGAACGGCAAGAAATGCAGGCACTGTCAAACACCCAGTGCAAGGCCTGCATAAAACAAACAAACAAACAAAAACCTTTTAGGGAGTTTAAAATGCATGCTGATCAGGACTCATTGCAATGTTTTTTTCCTCCTGAAACTCCATCACAGCTTCACTCTGGTTCGCCTTTGCAACCTCTTTACTGGCCTGCAAATTGGATATTGATTTAGCAGTCTGCCTCGTCCCTTTCCTTCTTAAATATTTTCTGCCTTAATATTTTTTTTAAGCACAGCACTTACATATATTAAATATGGACACAGCAGCCTTTTTAAAAATGTTTAAAAAACTGCTTTGAGGAGGAAGAGTGGAGAGACATGTGAATAACATGAGTTACGATCCAGTAGGGTTGCTAATAGGTTAGGGGGAAGAAATAGGCTTGCCCTCTGCTCTTGATCAAGGATGTGACAAGCGGAAATTAGAAGGAGAATCTTTCAATGGCATGGGAAGAAACCAAATGTACTTGATGCAGATCTAACAACTGTTAGGAGGCTCGCTGCAGGAGCATGGTTTAAAAGGTGTCACTGATACTAGCCAATCAGTGCTGTGCACAGCTGGCCTTTGCGGAAAAGCCCGGTTTCCCCAGAAGAGAACAGTGTCTACCTAAACAACAGATAAGTGTGCTTCAGCTGCTCAAATTACGCATGTCTCTATATAGCCTTGGAACGTACAAGCAGCTGAGTTTCCATCTGCTCATCTACCAATATCACAAGCTGCAGAGACGCTGAATCACGAAAACTAGCAAGTGATTTCACATACGGGGGGGGGGACCCCTATCCCAGATGCTATCAGAGCACTCGCCTTTTAGAAGCTAGGACTGGATAAGTTCATATCTTCCAGTGCAGGATTTCACAAGTAAGAAATATGTTTAAGTCAACAAGCAATGAAATGTATCAGCGATAGAGGGGGTCAAAAGCAATGACATAGTATCCCTGACGACAGCGGCTTGACTGCAGGTTGACTACAGTGAAAGGCACACTGGGAGGCTTGCCACAATCTGGGCGCGCCACTAATTGCGCCGGTTTAAAGTGTTGCGGGGCAAACCAACCAGACAGCACACCCTGGGGCGGTTTTCCCCACGTGCTCGTCTGGTGGACAGCCATTCACATTACTGCATTGCCTCAAATACAGAGCACGTTGCCCAGTTGTTTTTGTTTTAATGCAGGCAGCTGCATGCGCATATGCGCTCATGCACATATGTGCATATAGGCAGCACCCCCCAAAACAACAACAACACGGTGGTGGAAATGGATCTGCGGGTTCAGACTTCCCTTCTGGGTTCCTTTCGCAGCAGGAGAGTTCAGACGTCAGGGAAAGCGGGGTGGAAGCGCTGGCGTCCGTAAACACTGGACTTTCCCCGGTGCCTGGTTACTCTGCTTCCAAAGCAGGGCAACACGGGGTGCCAACGAGTGGGGCACGGAAGGCAGATGTTGCTGTCCGATCCTACTCTTTAAATCCGCAAAGGTAGCGCTACTATATTACAGCAGTCTTTCTCCTGTGACTGCAGCCAAGAGCCTTCCAGCTTAAATGCATACCTGGGGCGGCCTTTCTCTCGCCACCTAACCAACCTTGCAAGGTTGTTGTTGAGATGATAAAAAGGAGGAGGTGAGGAGGACCATGCACTCCACTCTGAGCTCTTTGGAGGAAGGTTGGGATCAAGAATGCATTAAATAAATCAGAAGGGGGCCAGCCTAGCCTGTTTCCAGTTTATGGGAAACCAGGACTGTTTAAATTCATGCTCAAATTAAGCCCCCCCCCCCCCGGTTTCACAACAACTCTGCAAGGTGTCATAGAGAGAATGCCCAAGGCTGTCCAGTGATTCACGCCTTCGCCTCCTACATCTATAAACCCCACCGGGCTAGTCTCTGCATCTTAGTCTTTTATTTATCGTATTCGTTTCAATATTTGTACCCCACTTTTCTCTCCCACGGGGACCCAGAGCTGTTCACAACATGACGACAGAATAAAATTACACAGTGATAGATAGTGAAGCATACAGACAGCCTGCTAACTTACACAGGGGTCATTTCGTAGAAAAAGAGCTAGGGGAACTCATTAGCATAACTCATTAGCATATGCCACACAGCGGGGCGGCCGGAAGCGGGGGGCGGGGCTTCGTCATGTGCCCCGCCCCCCGGTACCTCACCCGGGGGAACTGTGATCCCCCGCGTTCCCCCCCGAAATGACCTCTGAACTTACAACAACTTCTCACCCGCAATGATAAACTACTGAACAGTCGCGTGGGCTCTGGTACCAAGGGCTGCAACAAACCCAGCAACATCAGCCAGGCCGTCTCAGGTTCCGACTCCTGCTCATCCTCTAATGTGATTTATGCCATCATGGGTCAGCAACGCCCTTCCACCCTCTGCACTGCTGGACAAACAGGACAGTCCCTCCGCCAAAGAATTAAGTCTGACATCAAGAACCACAACATTCAAAAACCTGTGGGGGAACCTTTTAACCTTCCAGGACATTCAGCTGCTGACCTGAAAGTAGCAGTTCTCTTGCAAAGGAGTTTCAAAGGGATGTTAGAAAGAGAGACTGCTGAATTGCAACTAGTAATGAAGCTCGAGACAATGCATCCTCATGGACTGAATCGAGACCTAGGTTTCCTGTCTCATTATCAGTGCTGATTTCTCCCCGCCTACTACCTCTCTGCATAATCACACCTAATCCAATCACACTTTGTATTGTCATTTGCCTGCTGATGTCATTCGGCATCTGAAATCAGTCCACTTTCCAGTATATAGGACAGATGGACTCCCAGTCTAGCTGAATCCGAAGAAGTGAGCAGTGACTCCTGAAAGCTCCTACCCTGCCACAAAGTTTGCTAGTGAAGGTGCTACTGGACTCTTGCACTTTCCTACTGTTTACAACATTGCTTTCCTCTCCTACATTTTAGGCTTTGCAATAACAGCCCTGTGAGGTGGAGCGTGATGGGTCCGAGGTTACCTAGCAAGGTTCCATGGCAGAGTGGGGATTAGAACCGGGGTTTCCTAGATCTTATTCCAACCCTCGAGCCCCCAGTGAGTGCAGAAAAGCACCATTGTTTCTATACTGTTTAACTATTCGCTTCATTGAAGGAGCTCTGGGTAGCTTAAACGGTTCTCCCCTCTTTTGTTTTCGCCTCACAGCGAGACTGTGAGGTGTATGTTAGGCTGAAAGAAAGGGTGTGGGACTGGCCCAGGGTTTCCCAGAGAGCGTCATGGGCCGAGTGGACATTTGAACCCGAGTCTCCTGCCCTAGTCTAGGATGCTGTCTTGGAGCCCTGGGTGTGCTGAGTTTGGAACCCCTCCCTGGATCTGTTGCAGGTGTGGGAAGGCCACAACGTTGTCAAGACCTGCAGAGTCGTGGTGGGAGAGACGAACCCTGCCGAAGCCAAGCCGGGCACTGTCCGCGGAGACTTCAGCATCCATGTCAGCAGGTACGAGAGAGGAGGGCCCAGCCGTGTCGTGACAAATGTCACTGGACTCAGACCTTGATCGGAGCCTCCGGCCTGTGAACGCTCGCGGTAGGAGAGATGTGGCCAGTGTAAATTGTCCAGGTTAACTCAAACGGCCTGGCAAGCAAACAGGGCTGGATTAACCGTTTGGCCAGGAATGCGGCAGGGTCCAATTGCAATGGTATGGAAAGCTGACCTGTATGGAAGACTGGTCAGGTCGAGAGCCGGGCTTGCTCCTGTGTCTTTAATAAAGATATGAAATGGAGGAATCAGCAGAAGAACCTTAGGAGAGCCCTGCTGGCTCAGGCCAGTGTTTGGGGGAGGGGCATCCTGTCTCATTCAATGGCCAGCCAGTTACTCTAGAGGGCCAATGTGGTAGGGTTGCCAGTCCAGAGTTGGTGGAGGGGATCCCCTGGTTTGGAGACCCTTCCCTCTACTTCAGGGCTCTCAGAAAGCCAGGGAGAAGGAATGGCCGCTAGGCGCTCCATTATACTCTATGGAAACTGGTCCCAGTAGGATATAATGGATAATCAATCCGTGGGTGTCTGGGGCTCGGGGGGGGGCAGCTTTTTGAGGTAAAGGCACCAAATTTTCAGCATAGCTGGTGGTGCCTTTCTCCGGGGGGGGCGGACCCCAAATTTCAAAAAGGTTAGACTACGGGGTCCAATTCTAGGAGCCCCAAAAGAAGGTGCCCCTATCCACATTTCCAATGGAGGGAAAGCATTTAAAAGGAACGCAGTCCCTTTAAATGTGATGGCCGGAACTTCCTTCTGGCGTATTGGCCTCACCTGGCAACCAATGCTCCCTCTAAGCTGTGGAGTCTTGTGAGCAAAAGTTCTACTTTGTGAGCTGCTGGCATTAAAGTTGTGAGCGAGCGATTTGGCTACCGCATAAATTAGTTTGCTCGGGAGCCACGTCCTTCCTGAGCGGAGACTAAAACGTGTGAGCCGGAGGCTAAAACCTGTGAGCTAGCTCACACTAACTCAGCTTAGAGGGGATACTGGTTGGCAACCCTAGTGACATCACAAAAGTGACGTCACACCCTGGCTCCTGGCTCCACCCCCAAAGTCCCCAGATATTTCCTGAGTCAGACCTGGCAGCCCTAAACAGCAGAAAATGAGTATAAAGACAGCAGTCGTGAGAGTCTGACCCACAAATCAAGCAGCCGCCAAGACTTGCAAAGAAAAAGCTTCCCGTGTATTACAATCTAAAGCACCACAACACCATTAATAAATCATAAGGAAATCCTTGTGCGTCGGTACATCATCAACGCCGTCTCCGGATTATATGACGACGTTTCAAAATTGGATCTTCCTCAGGAGATATTAGAGTAGTACAAAGGGGCTGTTCTGGAGACTGCCAACTCCCGTTCCAGTCCCAGGTCAAAAATCAGAACCCGTGTTTAATAAAGTAATGCCTGGAAAACGGTATAAATAGAAACACCGGTTTTAGATGAATGACTGGATTAGAAACGTCTTGAAATTCAAATCCAGTAGCCTCATCCTTGTCTTTGCCTTCCCCATCTGTTGAGAGTTAAAAGGAATGAAATTATAAAAAATATAGTTTAACATTCGAATTAGCTTCCTGTTACAGTGAACCCCGTGACTAAGAGCTCTTGGCTGACTAAGAGAGAGCATTTATCTCGACAGAAGGACTATTGTGAATCAGCCCTGAATGAGGGAGGTTCACAGTCCGATCCTGGCTGCTTAGGGAATATCCATGTTAGAGATGCAAACTGCCTTCGTAGCCATTCCTCCTTCCCAGAAAATCCTGGGAGTCCAGGTGCTCCCTCTAAGCTGAGTTAGAATGAGCTAGCTCACAGTTTTCTAGCCTCCAGCTCATGCATTTTTGTCTCCGCTCAGGAAGGATGGGGCTCCAGGGCAAACTGACTGATGCAGCAGCCAAATCGCTTACTCACAGCTTTCATGCCAGCAGCTCACAAATTAGCAGCTCACAAATTAGCATTTTTGCTCACACGACTCCACGGCTTAGGGGGAACATTGCAGGCTGGGACTTGTAGTCTCTTGGGGTGGTAGGCTACGCCAGGGGTCTCCAAGGAAGGATTCTCACTAGGGTTGCCAACTCCACGTTTGGAAGTACCTGGAGATTTGTGGGTGGAGCCCAGGAGGGTGGGCTCCCAGGACAGAAGGGACTTCGAGAGGGTATAATGCCATGCAGTCCAACTCCCAAACCGGCTCTTTTCTCCAGGAGATGTGAAATAAATGTTTTAAATGAACAAATAAATAATAAGCTGTAGAAAAGAGCGAGAGTCCAGGAGCACCTTAAAGACTAACAAAAATACGTGGCAGGGGAGGAGCTTTCATAAGCGTCTTCGGATACTGCAGAAGTGAGCCGTGACGCCCAAAAGCTCATCCGCTGCCACAGATTTTGTTAGTCTTGAAGGTGCTCCTGGACTCTCTCGCTCTTTTCTACTGCTAAAGGTAAAGGTTCCCTTGCTTGAAAGCCAGTCGAGTCCGACTCTAGGGTTGCGGTGCTCATCTCCGTTTCAAAGCCGAAGAGCCAGCGCTGTCCGGAGACGTTTCCGTGGTCATGTGGCCGGCATGACTAAACACCAAGGCGCACGGAACGCTGTTACCTTCCCACTGAAGGGGTACCTATTTATCTCCTTGCAATGTCTTGCTTTCGAACTGCCAGGTTGGCAGGAGCTGGAACTACAGACGGGAGCTCACTCCATCATGCGGCACACTCGGGTTCCCAGGATGCTTGGCGGCCAGCCAGATGGGAACAGTGTTGAGTTTCGCGGTGAGCCCTGATGTTTCCAGCGCCCTCACCGCGCATGTCTTTTTTCTCTCCTGTGGAAACAGGAACGTCGTCCACGCCAGCGATTCCGTGGAGACGGCCCAGCGGGAAATCAGTCTGTGGTTCCGCAGCAACGAGCTAGTTGACTGGGACTGCTGTGATCACAAAATCATGTACGAACTCTGAAGACCGCACTGTGCCCAGAAGAACCTGTCTCCGGATCTGCTACCTCGGCCGGCGTGGCGGCCTTCCTGAAGCCATGCGCATTGTGCATCATGGGCTCTGAAGGGGGGGGGCGGTCATGGGATGGTGCTGCACTTTAACCACTATCCCTCTGCTCAGGGGAGCAGGTACCTCACGCAGAACCACTGTGGTAAGCTGCCGAGTACGTCAGAATAACCCAAGTGCCATTGTTTTGAAGAATGTTTTTACGGGTGTCGCGAGAAAACGGCAGAGTACCGTTCTTAACAGAAGTCAAAGAAAAGAATTAAAAGGAAAAAACACACACACACTAAATGATTTGCACAAATGTGATTCTGTTCTGTGTGTTTGTGATGAGGGATCCCTGTCTAGTCCAAACACAACCTGCCTCTTTCGGATGCAGAGAAAACCCATTTGCAGCAATGAATCTTTTCCCTTTATCATTGTTGTGGCCAGGACTGACTGACTCTCTCTCTTTAAAAAGTGGTGCCAGAACTCTCAAGAGAAAAATGTTTTCAGTCCGTATACTGAAAACTCACCAACTTTTAAGCATTTTAACATGTTGTCCCAGAAAAACAAAGACCTGGTTGTGGTACAGCGGAAGCCAGTTTGTAACACAGGGGACGTCAGCTTTGTGATACCCTGAAAACTTTGCTTCTTCACTTCTTTTTTTAATAGAGGGTGTTTCTAGTCTTCATGATTACAGAGAAGTGAGGCCCCCAAGGGAAGACGGGTGGGAAGCCAACCTTTGTGCCCAAACAGCTTCCACTCCTTTTCTCATGGCAACAGTTCCCTGGCCCATTTTATTTTACTCTTAAATCCCCCCTTTTCTTCCCGGTGGGGACCCAAAGCTGCTTACAACACCATTTCCCCTTCCTCCGGTTGAGTTTGAGTCCAGCGGCACCTTTAAGACCAACAAAGTTTTATTCGTGTGAACTCACACTGTTGCTTCAGATAGATTTAGGTGGGTAGCTGTGTTGGTCTGAAGCAAGAGAACCCTTGAGTCCAGTGGCACTTTTAAGACCAACAAAGTTTAATTCTGGATAGAAGCTTCCATGTGCATGCACACTTCGGTATCTGAGGAAGCGTGCATGCACACAAAAGCTTCTACCCAGAATTAAACTTTGTTGGCCTGGAAGGTGCCACAGGACTCAAACCTTGTTCTGCTTCCTCAAACAGGACTGCCCACCGACATCTATCTTGCTGCTGCTTCATGAAAGTGAAAGGCAGTATTGGAAAACCGGCAGAGAAGACGGGTCTGACTCAGAAGTGAAAACGGGAGACCCATTTTCTATGGAAACCATCTGGGTTGGGCCTTGGAAAGGGAATGTGGCGATTCTCCGCTCGCTAAAAGCTGGGTTCTGACAGACTGGGAGGAGAACATATGAGGGCCAGAGGTACACCTGGCTACACTTTGTCCACTGTGCTTGGCAGCAGCTCTTCGGGATCTCAGGCAGAGAGAATTATTCCCCCCCCCCATCTGTTTTGTGAGATCCCGCAAATGGAGATGTCGGAGTTTGAACCTGGAGCCTTCCACAGACCTACATGGGAGGGGATCCATATGTTACACGCTGGCATTTTTCGTACCTATGGGTGCATCCCGGCTTCTGTTATTTATTTCCTCTTGTACCTCCTTCCTCCAAGAAGATCAGGGCAGTCACAGCAACCCTGCGAGGTAGGCTAGGATGAGAGAGAATGACCAGCCCAAGATCACTGAGTGAGAACCCCTGGGACACTGTTGGGGGTGGACTGGACGGCATTAAACCCTGCTGAACTCCTTCCCCTCCTCACACGCTCCACCCCCAAACCTCCAGAAATTCCCCAGTCCTTGGCGGAGTGCCACCCCCAAAGGGTAGGCCTTCCAAGGCCGTCTCCATCCTTTGTCATCAGCACAGGAGGGCGCAAGGGGTCCCCTTCTTTGCCACAGAGAGGGTGCGTTCAGACAGCCTGCTAGGAGCGGTTTAAACTGCTCCGGTTCCAAGTGGACTAATTTGATCCGGGGCAAGCGCGGTCACACTCACCTCCCTCACCGCGCAACACATCGCTCCCGGGCGTCCACACTAGGCGCGCAGCGGCACATCGGCGGGTGTTTTTTTATTATTTTTACATTTTGCACATGCGCATAGGCAGCCATCCACAGATTTGAGATCTTCGCGCAGGCGCAGAACACCCTGTCCCGAAAAGCATGCCCTGAAGGGACACTGCCCTTTAAACTTTTACAGCGAAACTGGACTCCGTGAGGTCCCGGACTCGTCCGAAGCCTAAAACTAACCACCTTTTTTTAAAAAAAAATGAACGCCGGGGCAAAGCTTCGCCCAAGCGTGTTATCACTGAAGCTAAACAAAAAATGGTGGTCGAAAAGCGGAAGCCTCGGGCTTCCGAACGGAAGTGGCTAGACACCGGCAGAGAGCGATCAGACGGGGGAAATCGGCTAGAACCGGAGCACTCAGGAAAACACCACTTGGGTATCTAGTGGCAAACTACACCGGTTTAAGGGGTGTTTGTGACGGTTGGCAACCGTTAGGGACGGGAGGCAGATGTTGTGCGTGTGATCGCGCGTAAGAACTCAGTTTCTAACCCGCTTCAATGCCCTGTCTGAACGGGCCCAGAGAGGGGCATGGCCACTGAGATCCTGGAGAACAGCAGCTGCCCTTCGGAGGAATAGCAGAGAAAGAGCACCTCTTGGTTGAAAACAGCTCTCAGCACAGAAAGTTTGCTTGGGATCCGAATTTGGATTCTGTGGAGCAAGTACTCCTAGGGGCAAATCCCACCTCTTGCATGTTATGTCTGAGCGGCGTTGCCACTGGGACATCACGTGTGAGAGGTCATTCTGGCTCCCCCAGCTCTCGGGAGGGGCTCCTTTAAAAGGAGCTGTTCTCGGCGGCGGCTGCAATGCCCGCGTGGGGGCCGGGGGGGCACGAAACGTCCCCTTGCCTCCCTGAGCCCCGGGGTGGTGACCTTGGTTGTTGTTCAGTTGCACAGTCGAGTCCGACTCTTCGTGACCACATGGACCAGCTCCCGCCAGGCCTTTCTTGTCTTCCGCCGTCCTCTGAAGTTGGCTCAATTTCATGTCCGTTGCATCTGTGACACTGTCCAACCATCTCATCCTTTGCCGTCCCCGTCCTCTTAGACCTTCAATCTTTCCCAGCATCAGGGTCTTCTTCTCCAGTGAGGGCTCCCTTCTCATTGGGTGGCCAAAGGATTTCAGCTTCAGTATCTGGCTTTCCAGGGAACAGTCAGGGTCAATGTTCCCTCGAAGCCGTGGAGGCTTGTGAGCAAAAATTCTACTTTGTGAGCTACTAGCAATAAAGTTGTGAGCAGGTGATTTGGCTACTGCATAAATTAGTTTGTACTGGAGCCACCCTTCCTGAGCAAAGACAAAAAAATGTTTGAGCCCGAGGCTAAAAAACTGTGAGCTAGCTCACACTAACTCAGCTTAGAGGGAACACTGGTCAGGGTTGATTTCTTTTAGGATTGACTGATTTGATCTCCTTGCAGTCCAAGGGACTCTCGAGAGCCTTCTCCAGTATAAATGTAATTTATTAGTTAATTATACACGCGCCTAGATTAATCAATAACACTAAGAATAAAACCAGCGACCGCTTTCGGGACCAAAAAAAAAAAAAAGGCCTACACATCCCAGAATGCTCTGCGAGCGCTCGATCCACAGGAAACTACGACCCCCACCATGCTTTGCCGTGAGTCATGTGCGCAGGCGTGGCGTGCTCGGAGTAAAGTCCTGCGCTGGCCAGGTGAGTGGAGGTTTACCTGCCGGGAGTCCGCAGAGCTGGATTTAGGGAGGCGGGAGGGCGCTCCTGGTTCGGTGGGATGCTGGGTCCCAAGGAGGGGCTGAGAGGAGCTTTGCCAGCCCCCCACAATGCGGGGAGGGTCTTTTCCCAAATGGGAAGGTCTCTTTCAGTGACGCCGCTCCCCGATGCAGGCGGGTGCTCCTTGCCCCGAGGAACTTGCAGGTTGCAAGCGATGGAGGCAACCGGGGAGGGGGGGGGGGGCGAATGCGGGTCAGCGGCTCAGTGACACGTGCTTAGGAGCTGGCTTGGATCTGCTGCTCCTCCCGGGAAGGGTATTGAAAGGGGGGGAGCCGGGCCGCTTCCTCGGGACAGAGCAGGATGAAAGCAAGGCGAAATGGATGGAGGCATGCAGCAGGCGGCGTCATGTTAAATGGGCTTCGTGGAATATGTTCATCTTCAGGGCATTACAACGGGCTGGGAAAGAGATGTCCCCTTCTGTCTTTCCCGGAGGTGCAGGAAGAGCGAGGGGCTTGGGGGGGTGGGCTCAGGTGCCTGGCTGTGAAAGATGGTTGCCAACCCTGGGTTGGGAACTTCCTGGAGATTTGGGGGTGGAGGGACCTCAGCTGGGTGTAATTCCATAGAGTCCAGTCCACTCTCCAGAGTAGCCATGTTCTCTGGGGGAAACCGGTTCTTGTGGTCTGGAAATCAATTTAAATTCCAGGCGATCTCCTGGGCCCGCCTGGAGGCTGGCAACCTTGCTGTGAAGCTGCCATGGCCAAGTTGCTGAGAAGTTTCTCCTCCCACAGATTAGATGGGTTCCCCCCCCCCCCAATCTTTTGCACACTTGAACTCTGCTCCCTCTTCCTTGGTTTACAGCTTGTCCTTGCTTGAGTTTTAGAACCTCTGTCTCCGCCGTTTCCCCTTAACCTTGTTGTACAAATACAGCAGGGAAAAGTGTGCCCCTCTCTGCCAGATTGGATAGTATCTTTCCCTCTGTAATCCTGACAAGATACTTATTGACAGAATTCGAACAAGCGTCCCAGCAAACCTTGACAAATTCCCCCCCCCCTCCTTTGACCTTTTGCAAACAACTTGATCTACTGATTCCTTCCAGAGGCTTTCCCTGTGCCTTGCAAATGTGGCAGCCTGTTCCTGCATGTTAAGGGAAATCTTTTTGCCAGTCTCATGCACAGCTGGGGCCTGGGACGCAGAAACACGGGTTGCGAAACGTCTCCCCCCCATCTTTTGCACACTTGAACTCTGCTCCCTCTTCCTTGGTTTACAGCTTGTCCTTGCTTGAGTTTTGCTGAGATGTGAACTGCCAAAATATGTACAGGGTATGCAGGCTGCGGTCAAGTTTCCTTTCTTGTGTTTTGTATTAAAAGTGCATAAAATTTGACTCTTCCCCCCCCCCTTAATGGATTTTTTCCCTGGTTTTGTTTGGTGTGGAGAATTATTTATTTATTTATCTCCGTCCATTCCCACTCCCCACCAGTAGTGACCTAGCCGCTTACAATACTCCCCCTTTCTCCCTTTTATTCTCACAACAATGCTGTCAAGTAGGTTAGGCCAAGATTGGCCCGAGGTCACCCTGCAAGCCTCCAATGCAGAGTGGGGAGTCGAACGTGGGTCTCCCAGATAGTTGTTCAACCAGTATACTACAATGACTTGAACAGGGTGGAGCAGGTGGGATTTTAAAGGGATATCAAGGGGTTTTCCAGCTTATTTTCTGTTTTGGCTATAAGAAAGAGATTGGATTTATACCCCGCCCTTCACTACCCAGAGGAGTCTCAGAGTGGCTCACAATCTCCATTCCCTTCCCCTCCCCACAACAGACACCCTGTGAGGTACGTGGGGGTGAGAAAGTTCTGAGAGAACTGCTCTTGAGATAATAGCTCTGACAGAACTTGTGACTGTCCCAAGGTCACACCAACAGTTGCATGTGGAGGAGTGGGGAATCAAACCCGGTTCTCCTAGATTAGAGTCTTTGCTCCTAACCACTACACCAAACTAAAACAGTTTTGTTTGTGTCCTGTGCTAGGGAGGGGCTGTGGCTCAGTGGTAGAGCCTCTGCTTGGCCTGCAGAAGGTCCCAGGTTCAGTTCTTGGTATCTCCAGTTGAAAGGACCAGGCAGATGGTGATGGGAAAGACCTCTGCTTGAGATCCTGGAAAGCTGCTGCCAGTCTGAGTAGGCAATACTGTCCTTGATGGGCCCAGGGTCTGATTCAGTAGAAGGCAGCTGCTTGTGACCATGTCTCCTCGAGATGATCTGGCTGCATGCAAGTCCAGCTAAATCACAGTATCAGTGGTATTTGGGGGACTACAGGCTGAAAGGGGTGGCTGCTTCTCCACGTTGGGCTTGGGGTGACTGTCTTTCAGTGGCCTTTTTTCTGCAGATCCCTCCACAGAGCCCGCCGCATCCTGGCAAGGCTCTGCGTGCGAGGCGCCTCCTGATGTGGACACCGATGACTGTCTCCAGGAATATTGCAACCTCTTTAGCCTGGACATCCTCAAGTGAGTGTAGCCAAGATCACTTTTGCACAGGCCAAAAACCTGCCCTGAGTCTCTTATAGTTTAAGTGAAGTTTGTTTCAGCACTAGAGTTGTGAAAGCCTAGTAAAATTGGGGGGAGGAAACTTCCATCTCCATTTGTTTTCCCTGAGGGCTTTCTTCCAACGGCCTTTGAGCCCGATCTGCCTCACAAGACTGTTGTGCGAAATTGAAATTATCATATGTCATTGTGCGTGGAACAGCCAGGAGAACCCCCACTGGGGGGATTTTTTGGCTACCAAAGCTGTAGCTCTCTTTTGGCACCACTAGGTGGCGAGCTATGCTTATTTTTAGGCTGAGAGTGCTGTGACTTGTCTAAGATCACCCAGCGAGCTTCAAGGGGGAATCGAACCTGGTTCTCCAGAACTAGGTGGCATGCTATGCTTATTTTTAGGCTAAGAGTGCTGTGACTTGCCTAAGGTCACCCAGCGAGCTTCAAGGGGGGAATCGAACCTGGTTTTACAGATTAGAATCCACTGCACTTAACCACTACACCAAACTGGCTCATCTCTTGATTCAATTGTGTGACCAGCATGGAGTTGAGTGTATTAATCCAGCTGCCTGAGATTGCAGAGTGGTTTGTAGTTCAGCTGCCACTACAAGAACCGAGTTGAGTGTATTAATCCAGCTGCCTGAATTGCAGAGTGGTTTGCAGTTCAGCTGCCACTACAAGAACCTTCTGATCCTATTAGGGACCCTACTAAGTCAATATCTACTTCTGCTTCATCAAAGGTGTTAATTTAAATTATGCCAACTGCCAATAAAGATGATGCATCTGAGGGGAAATCATTGGTTAGCAGCAGAACATTTCAAGATGAAGCCAACAAGTCTTCACAGGAGTCTCTTATTATACAAAGCAAATGCTAACAATAAAGATCTACATGAAAAAAATGAACTTTTAAGATTTGACATTGACGCCTTTAAAAGGGACTTCAGAGAAATTTATAAAAATTGTAAAACCTCCTTGGCCTGTAAATGACTTCTGAGATTAATATCTTTAATGGTGGACAGTTTTTCTTGAAGGCTGTTTAATTACATTTTAACTTTGAAAGTACGTTGATTTGCCAGGTTCGGTAGGGCAGCGAATGGTTGCTGTACCAGTGGGGAAATAATGGCCAGTAGAAAAATTCAGAAGTTATAACTTGATAGTATTGTTTCGTTCCCTCCGTCCTTGGGAGATCTTTTGGAGTTGGCGGGCCCATTCGTCGTGCTGATCGCATCAGCGCGGCACTGGCTCCGTCCCTCAGGCTCCACTGCGCCTGCGCCAAGTGTCCTCACGCCTTCCAGGCTCCGCCTTCGCTGCCGGTTCACCGCTAGATGTCGCGTCTCCTTTTTTCTTCCACTCACTGCCTTGACTACCACCGCCATTACATGCCACTCCGCTGCCGCCGCCGCTCGCCGAACCGTCGCTGCTGAGGTTCCCACCTCACCTCCCAATGGAAGTGTAGAACCTCCTTGGCCTGTAAATGATGTCTGAGATTAATGTCTTTAATGGTGGACAGTTTTTCTTGAAGGCTGTTTAATTACATTCTAACTTTGAAAGTACGTTGATTTGCCAGGTTCGGTAGGGCGGCAAATGGTTGCTGTACCAGTGGGGAAATAATGGCCAGTAGAAAAATTCAGAAGTTATAACTTGATAGTATTGTTACTGGGGTCATTAGTAACTGTTTTGTTGTTGTTGTCGTCATCTTTCTGGTTCTCCCCTCTCTGTGTGGTCTGTGAAAGAGGATTGTGATATTCTATTGAGAATTTCAACCGCCCTTGCCAACTCCTCTTAACCCATGGTCGTTCATTTTTGTTTGGGTGTTCCCTGGAAGCCAGATTTTAAAGGACAGAAATCATTTACCGCATCCTGCATTTTGCGTTTGGTTATCACTGTGTTTGTAAAGTTCAGTCAAGTATTTTCATCTTTGTTTCATTAGCCTGGATATCAAGAGCAGTTTTAAACAGTTATGACGACTGTGCTGGTAGCGCCTTTGTTGATGTGTTTAAGTGCCTTTTTTATGTTTCTCCACATGCTGCCAACAAACTGTATTTTTAAGAGGTTTTTATATATATATTGGTGGTATTGTGCTTTGAGAAGACAAATAAAATTTAAGTGTGGCCGTTCCCTGCTTGATGTTATAATGTCATTTCTGAGTGTACATGACAAAAAGTCACGTACAGATTCTGATTTGCACCATGTGAAAATATCCCTCCTCCTCTTTTCCAGGGGCAAAGTAGCGTTCATCACCGGAGGTGGCTCTGGGATCGGATTCCGCATTGCAGAAGTCCTGATGAGGTACGGCTAATTGCCCTTCAGCGATTCTAGAGTGGGAGTATCTGTGGTGGGTTTGAGACCTGGCCGCGTTCCACTTCTGTTTCCATGACTGCCCAGTTATGAAGCTATTCTTTGCAAAGAAGCATTTTTCTCCCCTTAGAAGTGCATTGCCATTGACGGACCGTGACGTTGTACAGTTTCCCCTTCTAGAGCCATATATACCCGTAGCTTTCTAGCTGGTAAGAGGGTTACTCTTTGTCCAAAGAGAAAACCCCACATGCATCAACCAGAGCGGAGCATCCAAAGACAGGCTTCCCTCTTTGTACTGTAGCAGGCAAATCTATTTCTCCCCACCACCACCTTCCAGATCTTGTGGGAAATATGCCCATAGCAGTCGATCCAATCTGCAAAACTCATCTGGGGTTAAAAATTCTGTGTTTTCAAGCTAGCCGGGAGACAGCCAGTTTGGTGTGGTGGTTAAGTATGCAGACTCTAATCTGGGAGAACCGGGTTTGATTCCCCACTCCTCCCCGTGCAGCTGCTGGTGTGACCTTGGGTCAGTCACAAGCTCTGGCACAGCTGTCCTTGAAAAAGAGCAGTTTGTGTCAGAGCTCTCTCAGCCCCACCCACCTCACAGGGTGTCTGTTGTGGGGAGGGGAAGGGAAAGGAGTTTGTAAGCCGCTCTGAGACTCCAAGTGAAGGGTGGGGTATAAATCCAATCTCTTCTTCTTCCTCTTCTTTTCTTGTTGTTGTTCAGTCGCACAGTCGAGTCCGACTCTTCGCGACCCCATGGATCATCTCCCGCCAGGCCCTCCTGTCCTCCGCCGTCCTCTGAAGTTGGCTCAATTTCATGTTCGTTGCATCGATGACACTGTCTAACCATCTCATCCTTTGCCGTCCCCGTCTTCTTTGACCTTCAGTCTTTCCCAGCATCAGGGTCTTCTTCTCCAGGGAGTGCTCCCTTCTCATTTGGTGGCCAAAGTATTTGAGCTTCAGTTTCATTATCTGGCCTTCCAGGGAACAGTCAGGGTTGATTTCTTTTAGGATTGACTGATTTGATCTTCTTGCAGTCCAACTCTCAAGAGTCTTCTCCAGCACCTATTCTTCGGCGCTCGGCCTTCCTTATCGTCCAACTCCCGCAGCCATACATGACTACTGGGAATACCATTGCTTTGACTATGTGGAATTTTGTTGGCAGGGTGATGTCTCTACGTTTTATCATGCTGTTTAGGTTCGCCATCGCTTTCCTCCCAAGGAGCAGGCGTCTTTTAATTTCATGGCTGCAGTGCCGCATTC
>NW_015161975.1:50776-64136 GCF_001447785.1 Gekko japonicus | reverse complement strand
TCCAGAGAGGTACCTGTGTTAGTCTGTCCGTGGCAGGGAAAATGAACTGGAGTCTCATGGTAGCTTAAAGAATGAATACTATCTTTCTTCTAGTGTATGCTTTGGTGGAGTAGGGGCTGCTTGGTCAGCATATGATGAAGCGAGTTCTAGTCCAGAAACACATATGCTAGAAGAAAAATTTGCTTAATTTTTCTGGTACTGAGCAATTGCTGTTTTTGGATAATTGTGTTACTTGAGCAATTTTCTTCTTTTCCAAGTGGCAGATCCTAGATGTGTGACAAAGACAGCTTCTGTAGCTTCAGTAGCAAATGGATTTCCCCTTTGGGTGGAAGGTTTCTGTGTGTGTGATGTGGGTCCCGTGGGTTCCTCATTTTGTGCGGCTTTCCTTTGCAGGCATGGCTGCCAGACAATCATTGCAAGCAGGAACCTGCAGAAACTGACAGAGGTGAGTGCGTGAGACATTGCAGTAAGATTTTTAAAAAAAGAGATTGGTGAACAATACAGCAGTGTTGGATAAGTGCCAAACGATGCACAGCAGCCGATGAACGATGGGCTGAATATTTTGAGTAATTCCTGTTAAGATCGACGTCTGCATTTTGATAGCTTTGTGCTATTGGAACTCGTCAAACTGTACCAGTTTGACGGCTCTCCTAACAGCCCATGAAGAACTTCATGCCACAGCTTGGAAATCTGATATAACCTGTTTTGCTGACGGCCAGACGGCACTGCCTTTTGGAAACAAATCAAAGTTTTGGTGGAGGCAGCCTTCCTGAGATCCCCACCAGAGTGGAAGGCAGCGGATTTGTGCAGGAGGAAGTTGTCCCGCTCAAGAAGATGACAGCCAGCCTGGT
Organism: Gekko japonicus; assembly: GCF_001447785.1. NCBI lineage: Eukaryota > Metazoa > Chordata > Lepidosauria > Squamata > Gekkonidae > Gekko > Gekko japonicus. The sequence goes on along the minus strand of NW_015161975.1, from coordinate 63,285 downwards.
GTCGTGGTTAGACTGCCTGGCTAGGATCTGGGAGACCCAGGTTCGAATCCCCACTCTGCCATGGAAACTCACTGGGTGACCTTGGGCCAATCACAGTCATTGTGGCCCTGTTCACATTACCGTTCTAAACCAGGTGTTATTCGTTGTTGGCCCAATTTCGAGTAAAGTCAGGGGTCATTTTCTGCAGGAGCGCACAGGAGCGGAGCTCCGGCAGTAAAGAGCCCAGGGGGCGGGCACATGCAACAAGCCATAGCACTAAACCAATATAGCACTGATATAGTGGCGCCATTGAGATGTCTTGACACCATTGAGTCTCCATTCAGTGCCGTATTGGTCTAGCGCTATAGCACTCAACTTAGAACATTCCAAACAAAGTCTGAGAAAGATTGCGTGGCAATAAAAGGGGTGGGAAAAAGGACGAATATCCTTCTGTTAATGAGCCATCTCTGAAGCGCTAAGGTAATTTCATACAGTGCTGCTTCTTTTTCTTCGCCCCCTTTATGCCATACAATCATCCTTCGACTTTTTAAAATTTGAGCACTTATAGCGCTAAACCAATATAGCACTGAAGTGCTATAGTGGCACCATTGAGATGCATTGACTCCATGGAGTCAGTGCATCTCAATAGTGCTATAGCGGTTTAGCGCTATAGTGCTCACCTTAGACTGTTAAAAAAAGTCTGAGGAAGATCGCATGGAGAAAAAGGGCGGGGGGGAGTGGCATTGTAGGAAGTGCTATGACCGTTTTAAACAGCACACCACAGCAATTCAGAAGCGCAACAAAGGGGTTGAAAACAGAAAAAAGCCGTTTCCCTCAAAAGCGGCTCAACCACACTTGGCTAACCCAACACAAGCGGGTTTGTACGAATAGGCAAATAAATCCCGCTAGCAACCAGTTACTAAAATGGGTCTGTCTGAAATGACAGTAAGAATCCATTTGCAAACAGCCACTAAAACTGGCTACAAAGGCGGTTTCAAAAGGCCCTGTCTGTGTGTCTCTGTTTCTCTCTGCCTAACCTACTCACAAGATGCCAGGATGAGAGGGGTGTGTGTTAGCATTTCATGCCAAACCCTTCTTTCCTTTTACAGGCTTCCCAAAAACTGTCAGCAGCCACTGGCCAGCGATGCTTACCCCTCGTTCTCGATGTCCGGCAGCCCCAGATGATCGTGGCAGCCGTGGATGAAGCCCTAAAAGAGTTTTCGAGGATTGATATCCTTGTTAACAGTGAGTTGTGTCGAGGGCGGAGGATGTTGTTTGGGGCCCTGACCGGCTACTGGCAAGCCCAGAATAAAATGGATACCAATGTGTGCTTGGGAAACAGGGTCCCTGCGAGTGCAAGGAGGACTATGTGTGATGCAAGGAGGGCTATGTGTGATGCTGTTCATATACTGAGTTGGTTCTCCTAGTTTGTCAGTGTCTCCAACGATTGGTGGTAGCTCTTTAGGGGTCTTCAGCCAAGAGGGGTTTTTCCCAGATAATATTTAAGGGGAGATAGCAAGGATTTGGAACTGGGGACCTGCGTGCAAAGTGGGGGTCCTGCCACCATGCCCCATGCTTTCTCGCTCATATGATAGGGCGGATAAGCTGTTGCTCATGCAAAGGGAAGCTGGTCTGGTGGCCCTGACTGCCCCTGACTCCGTCTCTGGTTTCCTTCCCCAGACGCTGCAGGTAACTTCCTCTGCCCGGCTAACTCCCTGTCCTTCAACGCCTACAAAACGGTCATTGACATAGACACTTTGGGCACGTTCAACGTCTCTAAAGTCTTGTACGATAAGTGCCTCCGGGTAAGTAGTCCTTCCCTTTCCCAAGCCCTTGAACCGACTGATTTCTTTCTTTTCCTCCCTTTTTAGTCCACCTTTCTAGACAAGACTCGAGGGGGGGGGGTGACAATGAAAAATGGTGCGGTTAGACCGGCAGAATACCTATTGTCCACAAAATGAGAACGCATTGCATGGAAGACGCAGACAGTAAAGCTGGAATGGAGACACTGGGGACCGATGCAGTGAAACTTTTATGTGGATATAAATAATGATGTGCTGTGTCAACTCTCAACTGACTTATGGTGTCCCCTCAAGGGGTTTTCAGGGCTAGAGACGTTCAGAGGTGGCTTGCCATCGCCTGGCTTTGCGTAGCGACTCTAACCTTCCTTTTGTGTGTGTGTGTGTGTGATTTTATGGGTGTGTGTGTGCCTGGAAGTCATGGTTGACTTCTGGTGAGCCCTCGTGGGGCTTGGACATTTCAGAGAGGTGGCTTGATATTGCCTGCCCCTGCATCTCAGCCCTGGTATTCCTTGGAGGTCTCCCTTCCAAGCACTTCCCAGGGTCGGCCCTGCTCAGCTTCCGAGATCCAATGAGATCGGGCTTGCCCGGGCTATCCAGGCCAGGGCAACTGTGGCCTTCCTTGGTGGTCTTCCATCCCAGTACTGACCGTGGCTGACCCTGCTTGGCTTCTGAGCTCTGACAAGCTCCGGCTAGACTACAGTCAGCAATGTCAGAAGGCCAGATTGCAAAAATCAGAGGCCCCCGACAATAAAGACAGCAGAAGATAAACAAAAAAGACTGCTGTTGATTCTGCAGACGCCAACTATAGCCGTATTCACTTTATTAAAATGCGCTTTAGATGTCCTGTGGAAAAATAGGGCCATGGAACATGTGGGCTTGTGGTTGAGTGTTCCCCATCGGTATCTGTGGCGTCCTCTCTTTTTAGGGGGGCTGGTTTCCCCTTTAAATGTGCTCTTTGCTTTTGAAAACTGGGTAGATTGGGCTGCCACCAGGAATTTAAGGATTTCCAAACCTTCTCTCTGTTCCTCTTTCTGGTAAAGTAACCCAGGGTCTAGGCTTACCCCCACCTCATGCCTACCCCGGGAGGGAAACACTGGCTTGGGAAGGGAAGACCGATTGGAGAGGCATGCTTCCCCAGCCGCCCTGCCAGGAGCCACACAATATGTGTGAAAGAGCCGCAGGCAGCTTCCGAGCTGCAGTTTGGCCACCCTTTCCCTAGGTGGTCTCCCATCCGGGCAGGTGGCTGAATCATCACCCACATCCTCGGCCCACGTGTAACGGGATTCACCCATCCCTCAGCTTGTGCGTTTTTGGGGCAGCCGCTCCTGGAAGGTTCCCGCTCTTTCACAGGCCGTTCAGCAAGCAAACCTACGGATTGTGTGGTCTTCTGGGACACGGGAGTGTGGCTTCGCTTCTGGACTCCTCCTGAGTTGTTGTTAATTCCTCCGGATTTGTTGCTCAAATCGACTCTCTCTTTTTTTCCTCAATCGTTCTAGGACCACGGTGGAGTCATCGTGAATATCACGGCGACGCTCAGCTACAGAGGCCAGGCTCTCCAGGTGCATGCTGGGACGGCTAAGGCTGCTGTAGGTATGGTGAATGCTCGTAAAAACTTGCTCTCTCTTTCGGCCTTCTGCAGCCTCGTGGGGGGGCTGGTTGTTGCTTCTTCTCTTTGTAAGTGTCCTTTATTTATTGTGTGTGTGTGTGTGTGTGCTTGTGAGCCTGGACGTCATGGTGACCTCTGGCAACCCTTAGTGTGGCTAGGACGTTTCAGAGAGGTGGCTTGCTATTTCCTGCCTCTGCGTCCCGGCCCTGGTATTCCTTGTACAAAGTACTTGCTGGGGTCGGCCCTGCTTAGCTTCCAAGAGCTGTCGAGATCGGGGCAGCTGTTTGGCCTCTTAAACAGTAAACTGGGGCAGGGCCTTCTTGTGGATACGGCATTTATTTACCGGAGAATTCTATCTTTCTGAACTAGGAAAGGATTTTTCATGCTCTGTTTTTTTAGTTTTGTTGGTTATTGATCATTACGGAAGCATCAGCTGTCAAAACTCATTACAGTAAATGGTATGCACTAAAAGTCCATACATCACTTTTTTATTCAGTTTAATTTTAAAAATTAACTCTGGTAAGGGTGCCGTAGAGCTAACTTGAAGCACTTTTGGGGGGAAAGCACACGGTGGAGTGCTCCCTGGACTGTACCAATTCACGAGGCAAGAAGGGGATGACTTGCATTTAAATCTTTCCCAAAGTAAAACTTCCCACGTACAGAAAGCTGGCGTTTTGGGGAGAAAGTACGTAATATGGAGGAGTGTCCAGAGATGAGTTTGGAAAGCTCTGTCTGTCCTTTTCCAAATACTTACATGAGTTCTTAGCTGTTTTCCTGTTAGCGTCAAAAAAGATTCTGTGCTTGCCCTGAACTGGGTAGTCCCAAGGCAAGCCCGATCTCGTCAGATCTCGGGAGCTCAGCAGGGCCGACTCTGGCAAGTCCTTGGAAGGTCGACCCCCAAGGAATACCAGGGCCAGGATGCAGAGGCTGACTAAATCAAGCCACCTCTCTGAGAAATGTCCAAGCCCCCAGTAGGGCTCACCAGAAGTCAACCGTGACTTCCAGGCAAGCACAAAACACACACACACAAATATATTTTTTTTAAAAAAAGAAGGAAAATTCTATGCTTTAAAGAAAAAAACTTTGTGCCTGTATAAAATTTGCTGGGCCATGGCGGTGGTATAGGGGTTGTGTTTGCTTTACGCTTGAAAGCGAAGGCCAGTTTTAATGTTTCCTTGCATGTGGCAATTAACATTCAGGTACAAAAAAGCATACCTCAGTAAGATTCTCCTGGTGGGGTGTATGGGATTGTTGGGGTTCCAGTCATATGTTCCCCCAAGGGCACTACGGTCGGGGGGCCAACATCTTTTGACTACCCCAGGCCTCAGGGACGTCAAATTCGCCGAGACTAGGGCCAGGGCCTTTTCGGTGGCGGCTCCTACCTGGTGGAATGAGCTCCCGGAGGAGACCCGGGCCCTGTGGGATCTTGCGCAATTCCGCAGGGCCTGCAAGACGGAGCTCTTCCGCCAGGCTTTTGAGTAGGAGCCGCCGCCGCTACTGTTCCATCAATGCACCGTCGCCGAAAATTGGCAGAGATACCATCTGGGTGCAGTCGGGCCCTGGGAAGAAGACTGGCTATCTGCCGCTTTGGAACTTACGTCGTTGGTCCGGATCCATCCTACCGGAACCCATCTTGGAACTGGGAACATCAGAGCACGACCAAGCATCTGGCTGTCGAATGGGGACCCAACAGGATCAGAGTGAACAGCCTGGCACCGGGTCCCATTACAGGCACAGAGGGCTTCCGGCGTTTGGGTAAGGCACCAAGTACCGGCAGTAGGTATTGAGCTTTCTGGGTGGGGGGGGGTGGGGGGGTTCTTGGATGAACAAGCCAGAATGGCGTAGTGTATAGATCAGTGGTGGCGAACCTATGGCACGGGGGCCAGAGGTGGCACTCAGAGCCCTCTCTGTGGGCACACGTGCCATCGCCCCAGCCAGGCCCAGACCATCATTAAAGTGTCGAATTCTCTGCCAAATAATTTTAAGTATATGAAAGCATTTGGGATTGCTTTCCTTACTTTGTTTGGATCATCTTAAGTTAATGTATGAGTTGTTTTTTCTAAAGTAAAACCTCAGTATTCAGGTTCAATTGCCGTGTTGGCCCTTTGCGATCAATAAGTGGGTTTTGGGTTGCAGTTTGGGCACTTTGTCTCTAAAAGGTTCGCCATTACTGGTATAGATGGTAGAAAAGAGCAAGAGTCCAGTAGCACCTTAAAGACTTCACAAAATATGCAGCAGAGGATGAGCTTTTGTGGGTCAGTGCTGACTTCTTCAGATACTTCTTCCGGTATCTGAAGAAGTGAGCCGTGACTCACGAAAGCTCTTCCCCTGCCATGTTTTTTGCTAGTCTTTAAGGTGCTACTGGACTCTTGCTCTTCTCTGCTGCTACAGACAGACAGACTGACACGGGGACCTGTCCTGCTTGTGTCTAGAGTGTTGGACTAGGACACTGGGAGACCTGCATTCGAATCCCAAACTTCCGCCATGGAAGTTTGCTGGGTGACCTTGGGCCCACGACCGGCTCTCAGCCTGGCCTGCCTCACAGGGAGGAGGAAAGAATCACATTATAACCACTTTGAGTCCCGACTGGGGAGAAGACTGGGGTATAAATAAATAAAGTGCAAAGGCATGCAAAAGAGAAGAGGACGCAGAAGGACAGGCTGGATTTGGGAGTCTCTGCACCCTGAGGACTAGAAGCCTTTTCTAGGCAACACTTGGATTTTATGAAGGTGAAGACTCAAATCTGTTGAGAAAGGGTGTTTGCTTTGTATCCCCCAAGCCAGGGCCCTTCTGCACAACCGAGATCTCCAGGGAGTGAAAAGGTGTCTGCTTTCTGTTGGGTTTTGTGAGTGGCTGCTGTTCTTCTCTGAGAAGAACAGGGACCGGCCTACCTAAGGGACCGCCTTTCCCCACATGTTCCCCCAAGGGCACTACGGTCGGGGAATCAAAATCTCCTGGATGTTCCAGGCCCCAAGACCATCAAATTTGCGATGACCAGGGCTGGGGCGTTTTCGGTGGCGGCTCCTATCTGGTGGAATGAGCTCCCAGAGGAGATCCGGGCTCTGCGGGACCTTGTACAGTTCCGCAGGGCCTGTAAGATGGAGCTCTTCCGCCAGGCTTTCAAATAGGAGCCGCCGCCGCCACTGTTCCATCAACGCCCTATAATTTCCGCACATTGCCACCGCTGGTGCGGGTACCATCGGAGGGAGCGGGACGTTTCTAGGGAACGACGGGGCAGTGGCGATGTGCACTGCTGTTGTTGTGTAGCTATACTATTGAGAACACCATCTTCGTTTTTAACATTTGAAAGTGAGTAGGGGAGCACCGAAATGATTTTTATGAATCTTATTTAATTGTCTATTCTGTATTTTTAGTAATTTATACTGTTTTTATTGTTATTATCTGGCATTATGCCTCTGTTAGCCGCCCTGGGCCTTCGGGGAGGGCGGGATATAAATCCAAATAAATAAATAAATAAGAATGAGCTGTGACGGTCTTCCTCGGCCACTCCTTCTTCTGATCCCTGCCTTCCCCTTCACTCCCCCGCAGGCGGGCGTCACGCCGAGTCGAGTGGTGTCTACCAAACCATCCCCCTCCTGCGCATGGGCAACAAGACGGAGATCGCCCACAGCGTGCTGTACCTGGCGAGCCCTTTGGCCTCCTACGTGACCGGCACGACCCTGGTGGTGGACGGGGGCAGCTGGCTGACCACCCCGAACGACTTCCCCTCTCTGTTGGGTATTGCCTCACACTCTTCTAAACTCTAGGTGACGTTCCTTTCCCGCTCTGTGGGGGATTAGGGAGCTAAGCGAGGGCCCCGCGGTGGGGTGAGAGTTTGTGTCGCATTGCATTCCTCGGGGTGTCTTGCAGTGGGGACGTCTCGGTACCTGCGCTGTGCATGGCGGCTGCGAGGGATAAACATCAGGATCTTTGCTTTGTCTTCCAAGGGAACGCTCTGAGTCCACAGCCAAAACAGTTCTGCATAGGTCTGTGGCAAAATGGGTGGGAGTATGGAGGCTAATAGCTACCTTCTGGCCCCGTGGCCGGGGAAGTGGGATCTATCGGCTGCACCATCTGGGAGAGTTTCTTCCTAACCCAGACTGGCATCCAAAATGCGTTGTGGGGTCAAAGATTGTGGCTGACCCGCATGTCTTAAAGCACGTGCGACGAACACGACTTTCCATACAGCTTTTCATGAGCGCGGCTGATGCCAAGTCAGTGTCTCTTTTTCTTCTTACGGTTCCTGTTCTGCATTAATTACGTTCGAAATGTGCAAACGCTGCTGCTTGCTGTGTTTCGAAACCAAGCAAGTTAAATACGACGGATTTGTGTCACTTCCCCACATACACTTCTGATCCTTTGGAAACTTCAGTGCAGCATTTTTGAAAATCTGTATCCATGAGGACTAGACGCTTCCTTCCCTATATATAAAAGTTAACATTTTCTAAATAAGCTACTTGTGTGCAGAAAACAGAAGAAAGCAGTTTCCCTCAAAAGCGTGCTTTGCTCACCCGACGCAAACATTCCACTCACGGGATAGGGTGGGGTATAAAATAAATAAATCTATAACATTTGTATGAACCGGTAAAAAAATCCCACTAGCAGCTGGTTACTAAAACGGGTCTGTCTGAAATGGCAGAAGAAAAGGCGTTCGCGACCAGTTACTCAAATGGAATACAAAGGCAGCTTGGAATGGGTCTGACGTGCAGCAGGCCACCTCATGACTTTGCAACCAAGGTGACATTCGCACCAGTCACTTCCTCGTTTGCATCTCAGTCTCTTAGCCTCAACGTCTCCTTGGGGTGTCGTCAAGATGACTGCACCGTCTTGCGTTGTGACTTTCTCAGGAAGTATTGAGATTCGGCTTGCGTTGGCGTTCTAACTGTGCATGTGATGGATTTATTTATTGGCTGTTTTATAACTAAAATGCATGAACAGCTTAGCTTTCGGGGTTCTCTCTTTATGGGTTCTGTACTTAAGGGTGGGGGGGAGAAACACTTCTTTTCCTTATGTATTGTCTACATACGTCATTTAATTTTATTCCGGGCTGAACTGCAAAGCTCTTGAGCAACCCGGACGTTCCAAAATAAGATTGCCTTACCTGTCCAGCAGAAGCTCTTGCCACCTGGATGCTTTCAGATCTCGCTTCTGCCAATTTGCTTTGGATCTCGTCAGCTTCATCCGCCATCCCTCTTTCTTTCTTACAGCTGTTTGGGCCACGGACGGGAAAAAAGACAAATGAACTAGGACATCAGGACTTTGCCGACAGGATGCTTCCGTTGAGATGCTTTTTCCAGAAACATCGATGTGGGGTCATTGTGGGGCAGCTTCGGTCCTTCTCTGACAGCAGGGTGGCCTCAGACAAGCGTGGAAGTGGCCGTGTTTAAGGGCATGCCACTTCGAGCTCAGCTTCATCTTAGGATTTCTTCAGTATTGATTTCACAAATACAACCTACTTTATCTCAAAAGGAGAATTCTCTCCCTGCTGCTTTCTGGCTGGGGAAAAAAAGTTGTCCATGACCAATGCTCCCTCTAAGCAGTGGAGTCTTGTGAGCAAAAAATTCTACTTTGTGAGCTACTGGCATTAAAGTTGTGAGCGAGTGATTTGGCAACTGCATAAATTAGTTTGCTCTAGAGCCATCCCTTCCTGAGCGGAGACAAAAATGTGTGAGCTGGAGGCTAAAAAACTGTGAGCTAGCTCACACTAACTCAGCTTAGAGGGAACACACACTCTCTCTCTCTCTCTGTGCACTTGCTATTCTTCTCCAATGTCTCCTGCTCCGCCAGCAATGTTCCCTTCTAAGCTGTGGAGTCCTGTGAGCAAAAATTCTACTTTGTGAGCTACTGGCATTAAAGTTGTGAGCAGGTGATTTGGCTACTGCATACATTAGTTTGCACTGGAGTCATCCTTCCCGAGCAAAGACAAAAATGTGTGCGCTGGAGGCTAAAGAACTGTGAGCTAGCTCACACTAACTCAGCTTAGAGGGAACACTGTCCATGACCTGCTTTCTCCCCAGCTGGAGAAATAAATATAGGCAGTTGTACATAGTCTCCGGCAGGGGGGTAAACAGCTTGGGAACTGGCCTTGCTCTTAATAGTTTGCATGCAGACGGTCTCAGGTTCAATCCCTGACATCTCCACTGAAAGGATTGGGTAGTAAGTGCAGTGAAAGACCTCCGCTTCGAGCCCTGGAAACCCAGGCGGTATCTTATGGTAGTTTTTCCCCTCAGTCAATCAATCAGTCTTTATTTGTTACAATCCTAGATCAGGCCAGATTGACACATACATGGAGTCATCAGCACATCTGCCTACAATAATATTTCAGAGCCATACAGTCAGGTAGTTTCAGTAATGCAAACATAATTGACTTAACCCACTGCTGCCTTGTTGAGCATACCGAGATGCAGAATGGTGATGGATGGTGACAAGAGTTGTGAATAATTAGACGCTAAAAATGACAGTTGTCTAAATATATAGGCAAAGGTGTACAATACGATAGAATGCAGCATGAAATACAATTGGAACAAGTTGAAGCAAATAAACAATGACGTTCTGTGAACAATAAAGTTCTAACAAAGTTCCCGGGTAAGAGCTTCGTTTCGGCTTCTTCAAAGATGTGCGAACGGCGTGGCTGCGCAGCGATCCCGGACAAGGAGGTAAGTGTGATCGCATTTCTTCCAGCTTAAAAAAAAGTGCCTCGAACCGGAGCAGTTTAAACCACTCCCAGGCGTCCGTCTGAACGCTCGCTTTGAGTGTTTGAGCTTTGCTATGCCGCTCTGACAGACATGTACTTTTTAAATGTCTCCTTTTCTCCATTGCTTGATAAATCTTCCTGATTAGTATCACAGGACCCTTTTTTTAAAAGAGGCCAAAAACACTTGAATTGCGTGCTCCGCATCTACTACTGCCGGAGACTGAACTCTTTTTAAAGGGCTTGAAACTTCCAATATCCTGCTAAGCTTTTAAGAGAAGAATAACCTGTCACGTGAGGTCTAGTCACAAGCATACCTACGGGGCACTGGCTTGAGTAGTAGCAGCTGTAAAGTCAACAATGAGAATGTCGGGAGAGACTGAAATGTCCTGTGGCTGGTTTTCTTTCATTTCCCCCCCTTTGTAATGTTGCTTTTTCGGCTGTCTGATTTGTACCCTTCAGTTCTTTTTGCGTAGAGTACAAACGTCGGTTGGGAAAACGTGCTAAATGGATGCGTGGATGGCGAAAAGGTGTTGTAGAGCTCTTTAAGAAATCACGGGTGCTGCATGTAGCTTTTGGCATTTCTATGCTGCTGGGCAGATTTTTTAAAAAGCTTCTCTGGGTTGGATTCCACACAGATGAGTGACGAACGGGTTTTTCCATTCGGTGTCAGCAGCTGCCTACCAATTCAGACTTGCAGCCTGTAGCAGAACGGATCCACAAGATCCAGCTTACTCTTTTTTATTGCCGTGAGTTAATTCTGTGAGCATTTGAATAATTTATTATTCCACTGTTTTTTAAAAACAGGTTTTCGCTGTCAGATGCACTGCTTGTCAGCCAGTGATTCCGGGTTTACAGTATCACCAGTCGATAAAAGTACTATCAAAGGCTGGTCCTTCTGCCCACGTTTGGGGGGGGGGCTGCTGCTGTGCCCCAATCCATTCCCTTGTACAAAAATAGCAGTCAGCAGGTTCCTGAACCAAGCCTGGCAATTAACTGTAAAGCAGAGGTGTGAATTATGAGCCTTGCTGGGTCTGTGTTTTTCTTTTAAAAGCGCATCCTGATTCTCTACCGAGACAAGCCGAGTCCTGCAAGTTCTATGATGTGTGCAAATTTACAAAATTTTGTGTGGAGTTGTGCTTTTTGTTGACTGGCTAATCGTGTTTGGCTAATGAGGAATGGGAAGGGGGGTGAAGGTGAAGGTTTCCTTGCTGGAAAGCCAGGCGAGTCTGACTCTAGGGTTGCGGTGCTCCTCTCCGTTTCCAAGCCGAAGAGCCAGCGCTGTCCGAAGATGTTTCCGTGGTCATGTGGCCGGCATGACTAAACACCGAGGTGCACGGAACGCTGTTCCCTTCCCACCGAAGTGGTACCTATTTATCTACTTGCAATGTCTTGCTTTCGAACTGCTAGGTTGGCAGGAGGGAAGGGGGGAGTAAGGAGTTATTCGGGTCATGAAAGCTTAACTTAAATAGGCGCTGACCATAAACTTCCATGCATCCTCACATCATAAGGACTAGAAACTTGCTTTTTTTTATTTTAATGAAACTTTGGGTTTTGGAAAGCCCCTGAGCTGCGTGCCCAGGATCCAACTGCTGTGCTTTCTCTGCGCTCCTGTGGCATCAGAGCCCTATTAATTATACAGTGCCTCATCTGCATGAAGTCACGTTTTCTCAGCCTCTGCATCCGCACCAGGCAGAAGCCGTCCTAAAAATAGCTTTTTTCTTGCATCACGTCCTTTCCATCCCATAATCTTCAGGGTGCCTTCCTTTGATTTCTCCCCCACACACACACACACCACCTTTTAGTGCTGTTTGCAGCTGTGAACATTTAATTGCATTACCCCTTGGCTGGCTGTAAAAGAATTTGCTTCCCGCTGTGCGTTTTTCTATCCCATACCCTTGCCACTCTAAAGTATCGAATAGCATCTGTGTTTGGTGATACGATAGCTGTCATATGCTGTATGTTACTGGCAGATGGATGTGAACGGCAGAGAATGGTTAAATCTGAAGCTCTGAGTAGAAGGCAGCTACGACCCTTCCACTTGTAAGATTTTCGGGTGGTGGTGGAAAAAGTCCAAAATGTGTCCAACTGGCAACGTATTCAGGCAAAGAAACACACTCAGTGACTAAACTTTGAAAATCAAGATGGTTCCTTTACCCAGGGGGAGCCAAAGGGAAAGGGTCATACTAGAAATTTCCCAGGTTACTTTGGAGGACGAAAACAGGTTGAGTGAGGCGGGAGTCCAGTCCTTGTGTGCTTAATCTGCAATACCAGCGTGAGCCTTTCACAGACTGCACGATGGCACGCAAGTGGGAAATGATGCACACTGACCAGGTAGTGTCTGAAACATCCTGTTTGTGCACATTCTCCGTGACGGCTGGTAGCTGTGCCCAGTGCCGGGTGTTCAGGCATAAGCATCAGTTCAGCGTGC
>NW_015161975.1:48354-50580 GCF_001447785.1 Gekko japonicus | reverse complement strand
CGCAAGCGCGGGCAATTCCACACTCTGATGAGACTACGCCTTCCCTTTTCCCTGTGGGGGGGGGGGCCTGGGTCCAAAAATATCTGTCTGCTTTAACTGTTGAGGATGATGCCTCCCTGACAACGTTGCCTGATTGTGTACGTAGCCCTGATGGCCTAGTTTATTCTGGAGACAAACTATATGTGCCTGTTGCAATGAGGAGGGAGGTGATGGAGTCTGCTCACGGTTCGAAACTAGCAGGGCATTGGAGTTTTGTTAAATCTCTGCAACTCATCCGCAGACAGTTCTGGTGGCCCCAAATGCGCAAAGACCTATTAACATTTGTTCGGTCCTGCCAAACCTGTGCCTTGACTAAACCCAGGATGGGCAAGCCCCCTGGTCTTCTGCAGCCACTCCCTACTCCATCAAGACCTTGGGAAGTGGTGAAAGGATGGTGAAAGGACCGCTGGCAGGACACATGTCTGGGGTTTGTTTGTTTTTTTTAAACCTTTTTTATTAAATACTTTTATTCCACAAAATAGAAAGAGACCATAAGCATCAAAACAGGTAAGATAAACTATATACATTGAATTTGAATGCTATCGCCATGGGAAAAATATTAATGTTAAAGAACACGTTTCTAAGTAATCAGATACAGTGACGTATACAATATATATCTAAAAAGTTAAACATAAGATTGGTAGAGGTCCTTTGGAATCTCCTTTTCAGAAAGACAGTTCGTAATCGGTAACCAGGTCATTTTAAATTTGACCAGAGTTTTGGGAGAGGTCTGTTGGTTTAAATTAAGAGTGCGACTGGCTAGCACATACTGATTCCGGAGTCTTGCGATTTTGTCGGGGCAACTGGGGATTTCCATCGCATGGCTATAGACATCTTGGCTGCTGACAATAAGATTGGAACAATTTCTGCTTTCCAATGAGGTTGATTCTCATCTATGTTTGGTCCCAGAAGAAGGCAATCTGGAGTAACATCTAGGGTGAGTTGTGTGAGCTTCGTGATTACTTCCAAGACTTCGCTCCAGAAGGATTCAAGCACTGGAGAAGTCAACCAGCAATGGATATGTGCCCCTTCCATTCCACAATGTTTCCAACCGTTGGTGCCAATTTGTAGAGTTGTATAAGATAAGGATTTCGGTGGGGTTTTTGTCTATGCAGACGTGAGGGAGTAGCATGCAGCTGAGAGAAGTCAAGAATTCAATGCTCCCCTTAAGCTGTGGAGTCTTGTGAGCAAAAATCCTACTTCGTGAGCTGCTGGCATGAAAGCTGTGAGCGAGCGATTCAGCTGCCGCATAAATTAGTCTGCTCTGGAGCCCCGTCCTTCCTGAGCGAAGACAGAAATGTGTGAGCCGGAAGCTAAAAAACTGTGAGCTGGCTCACACTAACTCAGCTTAGAGGGAACACTGGTCAAGATACCAAAGGGGAAAAAAGGAAAGTGACTCATGGCAAACCCAGCCAGGGGCATTCAAGGTAGGAGACGAGCAGAGGTGTTTTGCCACAACTTTCCTCTGCATAGCACCCCCAGTCTTCCATGGTAGTCTCCCAACTAAGTCTGGATTGGGAAATACCTGCAGATTTCGGGGGATAGAGTCAGAGGAGGACAGGGTACGGGGAGGGGAGGGACTTCAGTGGGGTATAACATCATAGAGTCCACCTTCCAAAGCAGCGTGATCTCTGTCACCTGGAGGTCAGCTGTGATCCTGGGAGATCTCCAGCTACCACCTAGAGACTGGCAACCCTAACTATGGCCAGGGGTCATTTCCTGCAGGAGCAGCGCTCCGGCAATAAAGAGCCCAGGGGGTGGGCACATGCAACAAGCCCCGCCCCCTGCTTCCAGCAGCCCTCAGAGCAAGAAGCAGCCAGGTAAGCTGCATAGCCCCCCCCCCCCGGCCCCCTGGTCCAAAGCAGAGTCCAGTGGCACCTTTAAGGCCGAGTTTTATTCAGGTACAAGCTCTCCCTCCTCTGCGAGGACAGATCTGCATGTTCCTGCCCCCGCCCCGAATAGCTAGCAATCCAAAACAGTCCAGAGGCAACTCTAAGACCAAGTTTTATTCAGACACAAGCTCTCCCTCCTCTGCAAGGACAGATCTGCGCGTTCCTCCCCCCCAAACAGCTAGCAATCCAAAACAGTCCAGTGGCACCTTTAAGTCCGAGGTTTATTCAGGCATAAGCTCTCCCTCCTCTGCGAGGACAGATCTGCGCGTTCCCGCCCCCCCAATAGCTAGCAATC
>NW_015161975.1:41319-47527 GCF_001447785.1 Gekko japonicus | reverse complement strand
CTTTGCAGACAAAGCAGGCTACCTCTTTTGCTGAGAAGTCTTCCTTTAACAATTGGGCCCAGACCCAAGTTTCACCTTCCTTGGTGTTTAATCTGGCCTCTGAAGAATCCCCAGTGTGGCCTCGGTTCAGATCTCCACAGAGACACGTATATCTCCTAGATGGAGAGACGGAAATGGATGAATTCCTCAACGTTTGTTATCCAAATGCTACATTACTCATTTGTGAAAGAAGAAATTTTCCTACTGTCTGAGCAGGCGCCATTGCAGAAGAATAGCAAGTGCACACACAGAGAGAGAGAGGGTGAGACTCTTGTGTTAAATAATGCAAAAAGGTAAAAGAGAGTTTTCATCCGCAAAGTGATCCTTTAGTTCTGTTCCCAGCCGCAGCTGCTGCTCTTCGAGTTGGGAAATGCCTGAACATTTGGGGTGGGGGGTGGAGCCAGAGAAGGACGGGGTTTGGGGAGGGAATTCAGTGAGGAATGAATGCCATATACAGTCCACCTTCCACAGTGGCCATTTTCTTCAAGTGAATTGATCCTAGGTCTCCAGCAACTCGCTTAGTCCAGTAGCACCTTAAAAACGAATGAGATTTATTCTAGCGGAAGCACAGCAAAACAATCGATGACGTTATCTCTAAGTTACGAGTGAGGTTCTGTTCAGTTTTTCTACGCTGGAATTATTTTCATGAAATCTGTTCTTAAGTGGTCCTCAGAGCATAGAGTTGCCAACCTCCAAGTGGGGGCCTGGAGATTTCCCAGTACTACAATTGATCTCCAGGCACCAGAGATTGGTTCACAGGGGGGAAATGGCGGCTTTGGAGGGTGGGCTCTATGGCATTACATCCTGCTGAGGCCCCTCCCCTCCCCAGGCTCCACCCCCCCAAACTCTTTCAGTATTTCCTAACCCAGACCTAGCAGCCCTATCAGAGCGGCATAAGTTGTTCTCCACTTGAAAAGTACGCAGAAGGATGAGTGATTTCAGCTAACGTACTTTTATTCATCAAGAACAAGACAACTTTAGCCGGCTCGTAGGCCGGCTTATATGCCCCAAGGAAAACACACCCACAAACACCCAACACCCGTGAATGGTCTATCTACAGTGATTAGATTATTCCTAGGTTCCTGATAGGCAGGGAACTAGGATCCTAACAGCTATTCTGGTCTGGAGCAAAGCTCAGGTACTCTGCCTGACCACACGCGGGACCGGCCGAAACTGGATCGAGCACATGGCCGAGTCAGGACACCAGACCGCTTCTCCTGTTTTATCCTGACAAACAACCCTGTGAGGACAGCCAGTGAACCTCATGGCTGACTTGAACATGGCTCTCCAACATACTAAGCACTGCTCCGCAGTCGCTCTCCATGGCGTCTTTCCCCCACCAAGGTGAAAAACTGCCGCCGTAGTTGTAGACAGAAAGGCCATCCCTTCGCTGAAATTTGCAGTCACTTTCGGTTCTGAAAAGAGAACCTGGGAGAAAATACGGAGGTGGCTATGTGTTTTATAATTTGGCCCAGAACTGCATTGTTCTCAGAGGTACTGCATATGTTCTGTGTTGGTGTGGAATGTTCCCTCCACCACCTTGGTGTTGTGTATTTAATTCCTCCTCTATATTTACTTGGTGTAACAGGTTTCACTTGCCATACTTGGACCCGAACGAGTCCCCCCCCCCGGCAGCTAATTAAAGGGACAATAAATATCCTTGGTGTGTAACGATACCTTCTCTGGTGCTGTATTATTCCAGAAAATACCATGCAATGCTGCGCTAGAAATGGCTTTCTTTTTCTGTCTTAATTTTGCTCAGGTTTATTTCGACAATGCAGAATGTCTAAAATAAGAAAAAGAGGCCAACGCACAAGAAAACAAAGTCACGGATTAAACGATGCTTTGTGGCACATGTTCTAGGGAAGTCAGCAATGTTCCCTCTAAGCTGTGGAGTCTTCTGAGCAAAAATTCTACTTTGTGAGCTACTGGCATTAAAATTGTGAGTGAGCAATTTGGCTATTGCATAAATTAGTTTGCTCTGGAGCCACCCTTCCTGAGCTAAGACAAAAGTGAGTGAGCCAGAGGCTAAAAAACTGTGAGCTAGCTCACACGAATTCAGCTTAGAGGGAACACTGGAAGTCAGTATGGATTTTTTCAAATAGTCATAATCTTCTCTGTGCAGGGGTTTTTTTTTAGGGGGGAGGTGACCTACTGTTTTCCTTTAAACCGATGTTGGGGGTGGGGGACATATAGGTGGCACCCATGAGGTGATTGCCTTAGTGTGCTAAAAAGGTAAAGGTTCCCTTGCTCGAAAGCCAGGTGAGTCCGACTCTAGGGTTGCGGTGCTCATCCAAGCCGAAGAGCCAGCGCTGTCTGAAGACGTTTCCGTGGTCATGTGGCCAGCATGACTAAACACCAAGGCGCACGGAACACTGTTACCTTCGCACTGGAGTGAGGTACCTATTTATCTACTTGCAATTTCTTGCTTTCAAACTGCTAGGTTGGCAGGAGCTGGGGCCAGAGAGCGTCTTAACCACTTGAGCCACCGCAGCTCAAGTCAGGCTTAGTGTGCTACTGCTAGCCTAAACCTGCACATGGTTTGCAGTTGGTGGCTCTGCCTAACCTACTTCACAGGGCTGTTGTGAAGATAACATAGGACTGGGGAGAAAAGCAGGGTATCCGTATCTTAAATAAAATGAACTCTGGACAACGCTGAAAATTTCGTTCCCCCCCGAAATGACCTCTGGGTCTGGCAATACTTAATATACACAGGCACAAAAATGCCAGGAGATTTAGCTGCCGATAAAATTGGCTGATTTAAGGAATGGGAAAGACCCACAACAAACTGAGTTGAACTGGAAGCCCTTCCTGCAGACCTGTTGGTGCTTCTCAACCAAAGGGAAAACTCACCTCCAGAAGAAATTAACCTCTGAATCCCAGTCCTAGGGGATGGTAATAGCATAGACAGAGGTAGTTCTAAACTGCTTTAAGTCCCTACTGGAAAATTCCTGGAGATTTGGCGGGTGGAGCCTAGGTAGGGCAGGGTTTTGGGGAAGAGTCCACCCTCCAAAGTAGCTATTTCCTCCAGGGGAGCCAGTGAGTTAGTGTGAGCTAGCTCACCGTTTTTTTAGCCTCCGGCTCACACATTCTTATCTTCGCTCAGGAAGGATGGGGCTCCAGAGCAAACCGATTGATGCAGTAGCCAAATCGCTCGCTCACAACTCTAATGCCAGGAGCTCACAAAGTAGAATTTTTGCTCACAAGACTCCACAGAGGGAGCACTTGGTTGTAATTCCAAGAGATCGCCAGGTACCATCATAGGGTTGACAACCCTAGTTGGATTCCTGGCACCTGTTCACCTCATTACCTTTTCTGTAAAGTATCTCTAGGAAGTACTTTAGTTCCATAGAAGTCTTTTCTTACAACCCTCTTTCAGCTACTGGTTGTTCCAAGCATCTCACCTACCTTAACTTTAAGATCTCATTTTTGTTTCCTAAGTGCCATATGTGGTTGGTTCCACCCTGATCAATAGGTTGCAAAGCAAACCCTGGGTTTAGAGTGTGGGCCAAGGAAAACCAGGTGTCAGTCTCTGATTTGGTTTCAAACAGATGCAGTGGAAACTCGTTTTGGGAGCCAGTGCCTTGCTTGAAAAGTAATGCAAAAACATCAGTTTATGCCTTGGTGTTAAAATACACGCCGGAGTGTGTGGTGCCTTCCCTTCACTTGCATATCTGTCACTTTTGCGGAGGGTTTAGGATATCATTGGGTTGGGAACTGATGTGTCCCTAAGGTGTCCTGCGGATCAGTACGTGGAAACCCGCAGAAACGGTAAATAGCGAGTTGAGAAAACATTTGCGATGCTGCAAACAGGTCTCCAGCAATTGCTCCTAGCCTGGGCCGCGCTTTCTCCCGCGCCGACACAAAGCTAGCGGATTGAATGGGGTTAAAGAAGCCGGCCGGCCCTTTAATTCCCCGCCTGTCTCGACGCATGCGCAGCAGGCTCGGCGGTGGGCAAAGTGGCTGACGTCTTGAGGCTGTCGTGTGTGATGTCATCCTTCAAGCCGCTGCGGCGGCGGTTGGCGCCAAAAGGGGAATAAATTCTGCGGTTCACAGCTCGTTTTTCCGGCCGAAAAACAGCGTGGGCGGTTGATGTGCTTTGAGGAACCCCCCCCCCCCCTCGCTTGTGGAATTGACTTCTATTGAAAACCCGGGCCTAGTCTCATCCAGAGTTAACATAAGAACCCGATTCAACACCAGGGACCAACCCCTAGATGTGTGCAGTAAATTTTTAAAGTGGGGTTGAGCATGTACAGAGCTGGGTTGCCAACCTACTGGTGGGGTCTGCACTGCAGTGTTCCCTCTAAGCTGAGTTAGTGTGAGCTAGCTGACAGTTTTTTAGCCTCCGGCTCACACATTTTTGCTTTAGCTCAGGAAGGGAAGGATGGCTCCAGAGCAAACTAATTTATGCAGTAGCCAAATCACCTGTAGGGTTTTTGCTCACAGGACTTCACAGCTTAGAGGGAGCATTGGTCTGCAGATCTCCAGGAATTACTACGGATTTCCAGACTACAGAGATTTCCCCTGTAGAAAATGGCTGCTTTGGAGGGTGGACTCTTTGGCATCATACCCCGCGGAGGTCTCTCCTCTCTGCAAACCTCACCCTCTCCAGGGTCCACCCTCAAACCTCCAGGAATTCCCCAGGCAGAAGTTGGCAGCCAGAGCACAGAGTGCTCCCCCTCAACACTAGATAAGCACTATAAAGCCCCCACAAATGCAGGATATATTTGGAAGTCTAGGTTAACACAGTTAAATCAGATACCCCCCATTTTCCTATTTGAATCACCGGTTCATACATTCCCATTTAGTGGCTTCTGTTGGCCGGCTTTCACGGAGGAAGCTCCGCTCCAAAGAAAATTGGGCCGTTTGGCACCTCCTAAGGAAAGGGAGCCTCCACTTCCAGAGGCAATCAGCCTCTGAGTCTCAGGCAGCAATGGAATGAATGGCCTTGGCCTCTGCACACCGTGCCTGCTGGCCTTCCAGGGCAAGTAGTCGGCCACTTTGTGAGCCAGGATGCTCCACACCTTAGACCAGATTTCAGCAAGTCACCTCTTCCTTTCTAATGTCCCCCCTCCCCTATTTATAGTCCGCCTTTTCCACTGGGGCTCCAGGCCGCTTACAACTCTAACGCAACTATTCAGCCAATCAATAAACCAATCCTCTGCATTTAGAAGAAGAGACTGGATTTATACCCTCTGGCCCTTCACTACCCAAAGGAGTCTCAGAGAGGCTCACAAACTCCTTTCCCTCCCCCTCCCCACAACAGACACCCTGTGAGGGAGGTGGGGCTGAGAGAGCTCTGACAGAAACGGCTCTTTTTCAAGGACAGCTCCTGTCAGAACTTAGGGCTTGCCCAAGGTCATCCAGCCAGGTGCAAGTGGAGGTGTGGGGGAATCAAACCCGGCTCTCCCAGATTAAAGTCCGTGCACTTAACCACGACACCAAACTGGCAGTAGAAGAAGAAGAAGAGACTGGATTTATACCCCATGGCCCTTCGCTACCCAAAGGTGTCTCAGAGCGGCTGACAAACTCCTTTCCCTCCCCCGCCCCACCACAGACACCCTGAGAGGCAGGTGGGGCTGAGAGAGTTCTTTCGAGAACTGCCCTTGAGAGAACAGCTCTGACAGGACTGTGGGTTGCCCAAGGTCATCCAGCAGGTGCAAGTGGAGGAGTGGGGGATCAAACCCGGTGCTCCCAGATTAGAGTCCACGCCCTTAACCACGACACCAAACTACACCCCCGTTTTATTTGTTCATTCTCTTTATACCCGCCCACGGGGACCCAAAGCAGCTCGCATCATTCTCCTCCCCTCCATTTTATCCTTACAACAACCACCCTGTGAGGTAGGCTAGGCTGGGAGTGTGTGACTGGCCTCAGGTCACCCGGCAAGCTTCCATGGCAGAAGGCGCATTTTGAACTCAGCTCCCCACCCCCAGCTCTAACCACAACACCGACGATGCCTTTGCAAAGAAGCCCGGGCGTGCGCCCCCCCCCCCCCCCCGCCCCCCGGCCCTTCTTTTTCCCCCCCCGCTGAGTGTGTGACTGGCCTCAGGTCACCCGGCAAGCTTCCATGGCAGAAGGCGCATTTTGAACTCAGCTCCCCACCCCCAGCTCTAACCACAACACCGACGATGCCTTTGCAAAGAAGCCCGGGCGTGCGCCCCCCCCC
>NW_015161975.1:0-38982 GCF_001447785.1 Gekko japonicus | reverse complement strand
TCTGTATTCTTGGTGCTTGGGGGGGGCAACAGTGGGAGGGCTTCTACTGTCCTGGTCCCACTG
Source organism: Gekko japonicus (assembly GCF_001447785.1). Lineage (NCBI taxonomy): Eukaryota > Metazoa > Chordata > Lepidosauria > Squamata > Gekkonidae > Gekko > Gekko japonicus. The sequence goes on along the minus strand of NW_015161975.1, from coordinate 38,919 downwards.
GTGGACCTCCTGGAGGCACCTGGTATTTCTGGCCACTGTGTGACACAGAGTGTTGGACTGCATGGGCCTCTGGCCTGATCCCACATTGGCGTCTCTGATGTTCTTATGTAATCTGTGGTTTCTAACCACATACCTGAGAAAGCTGAAGGGGCTTAGGGTGGAGGGAAATTGGCAGGAAAGGACTGGCCATTCCAGCCGTCCAGCTGCCACCCTAGCTCCGTGCAGGGCAAAGGGGGCCAACATGCCGAGACGGTGCAAGGTGGATGAAAGCCGCCACCACCACTGGATCAGTATCCATGCGGGGTGGGTAGAGGCCTGTTCTTTCTCCCTTCCGACTTCCACCGTGGGGGTGGGGGTGGTGCAGGTCAGGGGAATGTTTTTACCTGGCAGTCTACCCCGTGAGGCTGGGCACCATCAAAATGGACCCGTCTGCTCCAAATGTGCCCGCTTCATTCAGTAACTGGCATTCCGATTGAATCGCTAGGCCGAGTTCTTGATTCCGCAGCTCTGTGTCCATGGTAGTTATTCTTTTGGGTTAGTGGAGTACTTACTCCAGGTTGGTCTGTGCACGCACCCTTTACGTATCTCTTGCAGTAAGAATCCTCTCCGCTTGATGTGTAGTTCTGGGACTAGGAGGAGTCCAACTTGGCCTAAACGGTGCAGTGGTACTTGATTGCCAGCCCGGCTTGGCGATAGTTTCCATTTCTTGTGAGACGTTCCCTAGCTAGGGGAGAGAAAAACAGAATGCCCCTTTAGAATGTCCTGGGTTTTTTTTTGTATCCAGTTAGGTTTTTAAGCCAAAAATTATCTGTGCCGGGGTGTGTGTGTGTGTGTGTGCTGAAAAGAATTGGCAGGTTTTGTGATGGTTAGCGTATCTTCTCTGTATGGATGTTCCCCCAGTCCTGGTTATCTTGGGAAGCCATGGGGGTGGAATCACATGCTCGGGCATATTTCTCATTTGCTTCCTCCGGTTATGGCATTCTGGGCCTTTCCATATTAGAATAGCAGAGAAGTAGAACAGCTTTCTTGCCCCCCCTCCGAGGGCGAACTGTGCTGGTGTGAACGTGTGCATGGGACGAGAACCAACAGCGTGGCCTCTGTCAAGAGTGGAGCCGTATCTGCTTTCCTGGAGGAAGTACGGAAACGGGGAGTGGGGATGGGTAAGTTGTTCATCTGCCCCTTTGCTTGCTGGTGGTCGTAGAGATCCGCTCTGAAGCCGTTCGTGGGGAGGGCGGACTATGAGTCAGAATTAATAAATAAAAAGATTGTTGTGTGTTCTCGGTCCTTTTTTGGGGGGAGGGAGAACTTGGGGGAGTTGCGTTCAGAGCATCACCTTGTTGCAGGCTGAACCCGTTGCGATGCGTGACCCAGTTGTGGAAGAAATGAATGGGGAATGGATGAAAGATCAGGCTGCGGAAGTACGTTCTTCTCCCGCTTGGGTTGGGTGCTGATAGGAATGGCTTTAATAAATAAATAACAGCCAACCGTCTTTTCTCCTAGAAATCTGGGAGCCAAGGCATGTAGCCATGGAGTAGCGGTTTGAATGTCTGGCTTAGATGTGGGGAACCCAGGTTCAGATCTCTACTCTGCTGTGGAAACTCGCTAGGTGTCCTTCGGCCTGTCACTCTTTCAGTCTCACCTACCTCGCAGGGTTGTTGTTGTAAGGAGGAGGAGATTGGTTTAATACCCCACCGTTCACTTGGAGTCTCAGAGCGGCTTACAATCTCCTTTCCCCTTCTTTCCCGTGCGATAGGTGGGGCTGAGAGAGCTCTGAGAGAACTTGTGACTGACCCAAGGTCACACCAGCAGCTTCATGTGGAGGAATGGCGAATCCAACTGTTATTTATTTATTTATATTATTTATTTGTTAATCGCATTTATACCCCGCCCTCCCCGCAATGCAGGCTCAGGGTGGCTAGACTAGAGTCTATGCTCTTAACCACTACCCCAAGGTGGAGGAGGGGGAAAAGATGGAAGCTGCTTGGGGGCGGGTGGGGGAGAAGCACAGTATAAATACCTACGTAAATAACCAACAATGTAGAAAAGCAGATAAAGCTAATTCTGGAAGCCAGATATGGAGTTCGTAGAAAGGTTTTACTCACAAATGAAAGCTGTGCAGTGGATTCTTTTGTGCACTGTGTGGTCCTGCAGTGCTTTTGCGTTTAGGTAACTGACTTCCCTGTGTGGCTGGTCTCTCTGTAAAACTTGAATTTGAAGCTACTTCTGAAGCTTACAGAGACGTATATCGATCAGTGGCTTGGTTAGCCGTGTTGTGCCGTAACTAGAATTCTGAGGCAGTCTGGTCAGCGGGGGGTGTGTATTGTAACGTGATACCCTAAAATGTAGTGATCCATTGCTGTCCTGAAAGCCAAACCTCAAAGGCTTTTTGGCTGAGACTGGTATGGATGTATGTATAGATATGGCACACGCGCCAAGCAGTCTGAATGTGGAGATTGGCTGGCTTCCGGCGGGGGGATCTTTTTGTAGGTCTCTTTCCCTCAGTTTAAGCATCCCTTAAAAAGCAATTCCACTTGCAAATACTTGTATGGTGAATGACAAAGCGTTCAGAGGGGTTGTCTGCTTGTCCTCTTGGCATTATCCCTATCAAGGAAACCAGCAATATTATCCCAAGGCTGGGTATGGGTGGCAGAAAACTTGGTCGAAACAATTTAAACAAACACCGAAGCCTTAATTTTCTTATAATAAAGAAATGACTCCCATTATCAACAGGAGTGCAGTTTACGCTACTGACTCAACTGAATTGGGTTAACTATTGTGACAGCCGGTGGAAGAAAATAGGAATTGATGTTAACAGTGTTGGGGGAGGAAGATTTCCATGAATGTGCCCTGGCCATTTCGCTCTCCTCTTTGGCTGTCACCTAAGCAGCAGCAATCCTTGCCTCCAGGGGTCATTTCGTAGAAAAAGAGGTGCAGGAGGAGCTCATTAGCATAACTCATTTGCATATGCCACACCCCCTGTCATCACCGGAAGTGTGTCAGAAGGCAACACCCACTGCTCAGGCTCCACTGGACTCTTGGATTGCTAGCTATTGGGGGGGGGAACGTGCAGAGCAGAGGAGGGAGAGCTTGTACCTGAATAAAACTCGGTCTTAAAGGTGCCACTGGACTGTTTTAGACCTGTTGGCTCTGCAACTTACCTGGCTGCTTCTTGCTCTGACTGAAGGCTGCTGGGAGCAGGGGGTGGGGCTTGTTGCATGTGCCCGCCCCTTGGGCTCTTTACTGCCGGAGCTCTGCTCCTGTGTGCTCTCGCAGGAAAAGACCGCTGGTTGCCTCCATGGAATACTTGAACAATATTTGCCATCACCTGGCAATATTTGACCACTCAGATTTAATTAGTGCTCCAGCATTAATTTGCATGTGGGGTAGGGGGCCTGAGAACAGTGGCACACCGGACATCACACTGTGAAATTAGGGTTGGGTTAAGATCTTAACTAGGGATTGGAGCGCTCAAGTTTATGCTTTACTATGTGTTGGCCTCTAGAAAATTAACTGGGGAACTGGAGTCCCATCCTGCTCAAATTAGTCCTTGTTGGGGCCTGTTTATGTCTGTGTAGAAGGACATGGGATAACTTGAAAATGTAATAAATCCTGGAATCACAGAGTTGGAAAGGGCCGTACAGGCCATCTAGTCCAATCCTCTGCTCAATGCAGGATCAGCCTAGTGAAGGAGAGGAGATTGGATTTCTACCCCGCCCTTCACTACCCGAAGGAGTCTCAGAGCGGCTCACAATCTCCTCTCCCTTCCCCTCCCCACAACAGACACCCTGTGAGGCAGGTGGGGCTGGGAGAGCTCTGACAGAAACTGCTGTTTTTCAAGGACAGCTCTTGTCAGAACTGTGGCTTGCCCAAGGTCATCCAGCAGGTGCAAGTGGAAGAGTGGGGAATCAAACCCGGTTCTCCCAGATTAGAGTCTGTGCACTCCACCACGACACCCTGACAAGTGTTTGTCCAGCCGCTGCTTGAAGACTGTCCAGGGAGGGGGAGCTCACCACCTCCCGAGGCAGCTGATTCCACCGCTGCACAACTCTGGCTGTAGAAAAAGTTTTCCCTAAGATCCAGCTGGGACCTTCCCGCCCTGAACTGAAACCCACTATTGCGAGTCCTCTCCTCCGCTACCAACAGGAACAGCTCCCTGCCCTCCTCCTCTAAGGGACAGCCCTTCAAAGACTTCGAGAGAGCCATCCTGTCCCCCCTCCACCTCCTCTTCTCCAGACTAAACAGTCCCAAATCCTTCAGCCTTTCCTCATAGGGCTTGGTCTCCAGGACCCCCAGTCACCCACAAAATTCTCTTGTGTTTAGAAAAGGAGGTGGGAAAAGTTGTTGAACTGTGTGGCACTTAAAGTTGGAACCAGTTCAGTCATTCAGTACTACAAATGGGTCTAGGCAGTGTGGTGCAGCAGTTATCATGTTGGTAGGATTGGCCCAAGAACTCACAAAGCTGCTTTATACTGAATCAGAACCTCGGTCCATCAGCGTCAGTCCTGTCTACTCCAACTGGCAGTGGTTTTCCAGGGTGGAGGTGTTTCCCATTACCTACTGCCAGGTACTTTTTTTTTTGGCTGGAGATGCCGGGGATTGAACTTGGGACCTTCTGCACGTCAAGCCGATGCTCTGCCCCTGAGCCACGGCCCATTCCCAAGGATTGGGGAGGTTTGAGTTCACTTATGAAGTTCCCTGGAGGTCCTTTTGCCAACCACTTTCTTCATGCAACTTACCTTGCAGGGTTGTTGTGAGGGGAAAAGGGATGAGGGTGAATCACACGCTCTGAGCTTCTTTGAAGGGTGATCAAGACGAATAAGGTGATTCCATTCCAGCGTGGAGGAATTAGCACTTAGGAATGCTACCCACAAATGCCCTCATCTACCACAGAATGGTTTCTAGTCTGGCTTTCTCTTTGAACTGGTGGCTGTCCAGCGTCGGAGAGTTGGCGATCTGGGCAGGCAGTGAAAGCGATCCTTGTACTTTGAAGTGGAAGGGGCGAAGAAAGGGGGCTGTACCGTGTGGTAGAGGACCTGCAAGTCTGGGAAGGATCTGTCCTTTCTGATCTGAGCAGAGGAGCTGACTTTAGGTAAAGAGGAGCTAGTAGTATGGTGCTAGCTTGTTCCATTTTGCGACCTGGTGCCTAAAACCAGCGGATTATCGACTGCTACCTTCAAACTGAAAGATCGGCCGATATATTGGCCTGGCTGTGCTCGAAACTGGCAATAGACGCTTGCATTAGGGTGTGTTACAGGGTGTGTAATGTTCAAGCCCTCCGCTGTTCTTGCTTGTGCCTCTCAATTTCCAGGCATGAAAGGCGAGGGCTTATTTTCTTGTCAGCCCTCCAAAAAATATCTTGGAGACTGCAGACTTTTCATTCTCCCTTGCTGTGTAAATCCACCATGACCTGGCTATTACAGGTGCATTAAAAGGGTGTTTCTGTAGATCTGGGAGCGGCAACGCATGGAGCAATTGCTTTTTGGAACAGTGAGGCCCTCTGTTAAGTCCTGGCTACCTTGTTTTGCCAAGCGGGACCAAATAGTGGAGTTAAAACCGCCTCTTTACCAAGCTGTAATAGAATTTCTTGTATGGCTTTCGGTCGATGCGGAGTTCTTTTTTCCCTTCTGGTAGTTGAACTTTGTCCTGACCTGATGGCCCCGTCTGTACCATTCTCATCAGATCTTACCAGCTAAGGACGGTCAGCCTTGGTTAGTGTTTGGATGGGAAGAGGGTTGCAATGCAGAGGGGGTGGCAAAGGCAAAACTCGAAACCCTCGTGAGGAGGAGACACCCGTAAGTCGGCTGCAACTTGATGGCATTTACTACCAGCCGTTGAAGTTCAGTCGAGAGAGAGAGAGAGAGAGAGATCATTTACACGCACGGTCATCCTGGTTTTTTTCTCCGTTTGGCAGGCTTCTGGTTTTATTTTTCAAAAACTGGCGAAACAGCCTTTCTCAGCCCTCCGCTGCAAAGTCAAAACTGAAGAATTATCACTGTTGTTGTTGTTGTTCAGTCTCACAGTCGAGTCCGACTCTCCGCGACCCCATGGGCCAGATCACGCCAGGCCCTCCTGTCTTCCGCCGTCCTCTGAACTTGGCTCAATTTCATGTCCGTTGCATCCATGACACTGTCCAACCATCTCATCCTTTGCCGTCCCCGTCTTCTTTGACCTTCAATCTTTCCCAGCATCAGGGTCTTCTTCTCCAGTGAGGGCTCCCTTCTCATTTGGTGGTTGCCAAAATATTTGAGCTTCAATTTCATTATCACTGTTACTGGTAGAAAAAAAACCTTGCAGCAGGATATTCAGAAAGGGTAGTGAGACACAAGAACAGTGGAGGTTGAATTATTTTTGAAGCATAGCAGATTCCTGGGGTAACCTTGACAACATACCTCTTTCCTTTCATTCCCCCCTCAAAAACCTACCTATTGTTTACAACTTGTCTAACTTCTTCCTTCCTTCCTCCAAGGAGCTCTGGTCTGTGTATGTGACCCCCGCCTCCCATCTTGTCTTTGCAAGAACCCTTTGAGGTAGGCCAGGTTAGGAGAGAGTGTGACTGTCCCGGGGTTGTCCAGTGAGGTTCATGACCATGTGGAGGGACTTGAATCCAGATTTTCCTGTTCCCAGTCCAGCGCTTTCACCTTTACACCATGCTGACTGCATAGCGGTGAAGCCAACAGGGTGTAAGAATGTAAAAAAATTGCCTTGCTGGGTTGGTGCTTCTAGATGAGTGTTCTGTTCCTTTTGGTGGCTACCAATGTTCCCTCTAAGCTGTGGAGTTTTGTGAGCAAAAATTCTACTTTGTGAGCTACTGGCCTTAAAGTTGTGAGCGAGCAATTTGGCTGCTGATTAAATTAGTTTGCTCTGGAGCCATCCTTCCTGAGCTGAGACAAAAATGTGTGAGCCAGAGGCTAAAAAACAGTGAGCTAGCTCACACTAACTCAGCTTAGAGGGAACACTGGTGGCTATCTGGATGAATCGGAGAAGCCCCTCATCCTCCAGGAGTCGCCTTGGAATCAAACCTCAATCTCAACCAGGAATATGTTTGTAAGAGTCCATTTCGATTGCCAAAACTGCACAGGGTTGGAAGGGTTAACCTTCCTCTGTATAGTTTCCCCCCACGCCCCGATCTGCTCTAACATGTTAAGAAAATTAATTTTAGTCCGCTTTTATCCCGGCCTTTCTGTAATCCTCAAACAACCTTGTGGGGTAGGGCTTGGCTGAGAGAGGGTGACTGACTCCAGGACAGCCAGAGTTTGGTGGAGCGGTTAAGAGAGCAGACTCTAACCTGGGAGAACCGGGTTTGATTCCCCACTCCTCCACATGCAGCTGCTGGTGTGACCTTGGGTCAGTCACAAGTTCTCTCTCAGAGCTGTTCTCTCAAGGGCCGTCCTCGGGAGAGCTGTCTCAGCCCCACCTCCCTCACAGGGTGTCTGTTGTGGGGAAGGGGAAGGAAAAAGAGATTGTAAGCTGCTTTAAGACTCCTTCGGGTAGTGAAGGGTGGGGTATAAAAACCAACTCTTCTTCTATCAGTCCCAGTTCTCTCAGAGCTCTCTCAGGCCCACCTGTTGTGGTGGAGGGGAAGGGAAAGGAGATTGTAAGATGCTCTGAGACTCCTTCGGGTAGTGAAGGGCAGGATATAACACAACAGGGTGCCTGTTGTGGGGAGGGGAAGGGAAAGGAGATTGTAAGATGCTCTGAGACTCCTTCGGGTAGTGAAGGGCAGGATATAAATCCAATCTCTCCTCCTCCTCCATGACTAAGTGGTGATGCGAACTGTTGAGCCTCCCTGTTCCTAGACCAGGGCTGTCATCGCCACGTGTACCGTCTCTCTCTAGAAGGATACTGACCTACCTGGTAGGGTTGGCGTAAGAGCAAGCATAACGGGAGGTGTTGAGCCTCTGAAGCCCCGGGTTCCACTTGTCCCCATCCCCTCCCTCGCAGTGTTAACCCTGTGCTGACCTCCCTTAGAGGATAGTTTGAAAGGTTACAGTGAGAACACGGTGCTCTGAGCGCTGAGAAGTTAAATCAATTATTAACGCTAGTCCGTGCCTGTCGAAAGGGCTGCCTGAGCATCCGAGGAGCTTTGCTCTGGCCTGGAACCTGATAGTTTGGGTGAGGAGAGTCAAATTTCTCTTGCAGACAGTTGGCTTAAGGGAGGGGATTTCCAGGTGGGCCCTCGGGTACTCAGTAGGGCAAGCGCCTGTGTTGCCAGCCGTCTATGCCAGGGGTGGGTGGCCAAACTGGCTCACTGTAAGAGCCACATAGAATAAACGTCAGATGCTTGAGAGCCGCAGGACATGAAGAAATGTCACACACACACGTTTTTATTGAAAAATGTGCAAATTTGCTTTTTATTAACATGTGGCTCCCGAGCTGCAGTGTGGCCGCCCCTGCGTCTATGCAAACCCTGCCCGGATTTCTCTTAGTTATTGATGCCGCTCTTGGGTTCGCCTCCTTAAATTTCGTCTCCTCTGTGCTCAGCTATTACGTTGCAGAAGATTCTTGCAGTCCTGCCTCGGGAACGAGACCCTTCCCATGTTTATGGGTCCCCTCTCCATCTCTGCCTTCGGATGACGCAGCGTGGCGTTTTTCTGTCCCATGAGCAGTTCCTTCACGCTGTCTTGAACCCTCCTCATCTCCTAACTTATAACCCACCTTTCTCACTAAGGCTTGAAGCAGATTGCGGAATATAGAAGTTCTATATGCAGAGAAGTGCCACACAATGGAATGAGACTGCAGAATTAGAGAAATGCATAAGAACATAAGAGATGCCAATGTTGGATCAGGCCAAAGGCCCATCCAGTCCAACACTCTCTCTGTCACACAGTGGCCAGAAATACCAGGTGCCATCAGGAGGTCCACCAGTGGGGCCAGGAAGACATCAGAAGCCCTCCCACTGTTGACCCCCCCAAGCACCAAGATGACAGAGCATCACTTGCCCCAGAGTCCATGTCTATACCTTGTGGCTAAGAGCCACTGATGGACCTCTGCTCCATATGCTTATCTAATTCCCTGTTGAAGCCGTCCATGCTTGTTGCCGCCACCACTTCCTGTGGCAGTGAATTCCAAGTGTTAATCACTCTTTGGGTGAAGAAGTACTTCCTTTTATCCGTTCTAACCCGACCGCTCAGCAATTTCATGGAGTGCAGCAACGGTACGGTGTATACAGGGAACAAAGCAGTGAGAATAACCCCCTGAATTTCACAGGCATTATGACCTGCAAGGCAGTTTGGCGTAGTGGTTAGGAGCGCAGGCTCTAATCTGGGAGGGACCGGGTTTGATTTCTCAGTTTTCCACATGCAGCTGCTGGTGTGACCTTGGGTCAGTCACAAGTTCTCTCAGAGCTGTTCTCTCAAAAGCAGTCCTCGAAAGAGCTCTCTCAGCCCCACCTACCTCACAGGGCGTCTGTTGTGGGGAGGGGAAGGGAAAGGAGATTGTAAGCCCCTCTGAGACTCCCAAGTTAAGGGAGGGATATAAATCCAATCTCCTTCTCTTCCTCTTCTTCTTCTTCCTCTTCTTCCCTTTATAATAATGCTGTTCTGAACAATTCAGCAGAAATGTGGCACTGGGGAATAGTAACAGGAGCTAGCACTGGTATGGGTTATGATGGTGGGCAAGGGTTTGGGAGATGTGGGTTTGAACCCCCCCCCCATAGGCCCGGAACTCGGTGGGTTGGCTGTGAGCCACTCACGGGGTTGTGGTCGGTGTTCCCTCTAAGCTGAGTTAGTGCGAGCTAGCTCACAATTTTTTAGCCTCCGGTTCACACATTTTCCCCTTAGCTCAGGAAGGCTGGCTCCAGAGCAAACTAGTTTATGCCGTAGCCAAATTGCTCGCTCACAACCAATGTTCCCTCTAAGATATGGAGTCTTGTGAGCAAAAATTCTACTTTGTGATCTACTGGCATTAAAGTTGTGAGTGAGCGATTTGGCTGCTGCATAAATCAGTTTGCTTTGGAGCCATTCTTCCTGAGCTAAGACAAAAATCTGTGAGCCGGAGGCTAAAAATCTGTGAGCTAGCTCACACCAACTCAGCTTAGAGGGAACTATGCTCACAACTTGAATGCCAGTAGCTCACCAAGTAGACTTTTTGCTCACAAGATTCCACAGCTTAGAGGAAACATTGGTTGTGGTGAAGGTAACATAGGGAGAGGAAGAACTATGTACCCTGCTTTGCCTTCCTTGGAAGGGGGCAGGGCGAGAAACTGGTAGCTGGTAGGAATCTTTGACTAAGATCAACGTTCAGAGTAACATGCCAGTTTTTGAGTCCCTCAGAATTCCCTTCCAAATAGGTGTCATGAAAGGGAAAGATTTTTTTCCTTTTTTTTTTTTAAAGACTTATTTATGATTTTTACATTACAAAGAGAAAAACAAAGATACAGTATATAAATCAAATTTTGGAGTTTACGCTAAACATTATTTCTAAACCATTTGTCCTGGAGGAGACCCAGCTGAGCTCTGAGCAGGAACAGGAGCAGGAGACAGAAGGGTGAGTGGTTTTTTATTTGCTTTCAGCGGAGAGGATCCAGCTGAGGATTTTGGTGGGAGAACTGGTCTGGGAGTGTGTGGAAGCGCTTGGATTTATCCATTTCTGCCACATCACAAATTTTTATGATCAACTCTTCTCTAGTAGGTAAGCTATCAGTTTTCCAACATTTAGCAACAAGTATTCTAGATGCAGTAAGGGTATATGATAAAATACATACATCATCACGTCTGAACCCATCTGGTATTATATTAAGCAAGTAAATTTCTGGTAACAATTGTAGCTGTATGTCCATAATCTCTGTTATTAAGTGTTTAACATCTTTCCAAAATTTATGGATCTTCTCACACCGCCACCACATATGGAAAAAAGTGCCTATATTATGCTTACATCTCCAACAGTTTCTCGATACGTCTTTATAACATTTGGCCATTTTGTCAGGCCATTTTGAGTATATTTTCTTTATATGGTGTGGATCTTAATAGTTTGACAGATTTCCATATTTTCAGCCAGTCATCTCTATCCAAACTGTATCCTATGTCCTGCATCCATGTTACCATTGATGGTTTAACTGTTTCATCATGCATAACATCAACCAATGAGAAGTTATGCAATTTTTGTATCAATTTGTCAGAGGTTGATGACCATATTTTGTCTAGGTCTGTCTTTGTCCGTGACAAAGCAGGGCAGGGTGAGAAACTGCTAGCTGGTAGGAATCATTGACTAAGATCAACGTGAGAGTAACATGCCAGTTTTTGAGTCCCTTAGAATTCCCTTAGAATTCTCTTCCAAATTTTTGTTGTTGTTGTTCAGTCGCACAGTCGAGTCCGACTCTTCGTGACCCCATGGACCAGATCACGCCAGGCCTTCCTGTCTTCCCCCGTCCTCTGAAGTTGGCTCAATTTCATGTTCGTTGCATCGATGACACTGCCTAACCATCTCATCCTTTGCCGTCCCCGTCTTTGACCTTCAATCTTTCCCAGCATCAGGGTCTTCTCCAGTGAGGGCTCCCTTCTCATTGGGTGGCCAAAGTCTTTGAGCTTCAGTATCAGTATATGGACAGTATCAAAAGGCTCTTCCAAATAGGTGTAATGAAAGGGAAAGAACCCCAAGGCATAGTCCCCCCCCCCCCCCCGTTACCTGGAAATGGTGCCCAGGAAATACTAGGCAGGTGTGCAAGGGGTGGAACAAATTCTTAGTTGCCTTAACAGCGTCATGGACAGAAGCGAGTGAGTGCTGATTCTTTGAAACAAAATGGCGCACTCAGCACCCATACCTCCTCATAATCTAATACGGGAGTTTGGCATATTGGTGGCCCCTGACTTTGAGGCTTCGTGTTGGTCCCGATTTAAAAATATCAATCACTCGGGGCTTTTCCCCCACACCCTTCCTCTAAGTTGCTCAAAGCAGAGCTCGTGGTTTTCCCATCCTTGACCTTGCCTTAACACCAGCCCTGTGAGGTAGGTCAGGCCAAGAGAGGGCGATTGCCCCAGGGTCGCTCAGGAAGTTTCATGTCTGACCGGCGGCATGACCCTGCCACCTTCCATGGTCCAGTTTGGATACTCTGATCACTGGACCACGCTGCTGCTTGCTGCTGCTTGTTGGATTTCTGCCGGTGTACCAATGCGGCTGTCTGCTGAGAAGCGATAACCCTCCCCATCTTTGTTCCCCAAACCCCAGTGCTGGAAGAATTCTCCTCTCACACTGGCGCTGAGAGGAAGGCCAGGAGGAAGAGAAAATTTTAATATAGGGAAGTGTGGGTAAGGAAACAGTGTTCATTTCCCCCTCACTCCTGTACGTCAAGTTCTGATAACTAAGAAACTATCAGGCCCCCTTACACATGAGACCTACACACTATGGTCTGGGTCTCAAAATCGGTTGACCCTCCCTGGCCCGAGGGAGGCCAGGCTACCTGCTACTAGACCCGGGGCCTTTTCGGTGGCGGCCCCTACCTGGTGGAACGAGCTCACAGAGGAGATCAGGGCCCTGCAGGACCTTTCGCAGTTCCGCAGGGCCTGCAAGATGGAGCTCTTCCGCCAGGCATTTAATTAGGGGCCGTCGCCGCCACAGCGCACGGCCCGCAAAGTCATCATTGAGCAGCTGCCATAGGAGTTGACGAGCAGAGTAACATCTAGGTACTTTTATGCTGGAAGCTGGAAACCCATCTGAAAGCATTCCTCTTGACTGAATTTTAACCGCCGCCAGCACTTTGTAGTGTGTTATTAATTGTTATGTTTGAATCTGTATTATGTATGTTTTTATCATGTATTTATGTTATTGGAAGCCGCCCTGAGCCTGCTTGCGGGGAGGGCGGGGGTGTAAATCAGACAAATAAATAAATAAATAAATAAAATGAGCAGGTTGGCAAGCAACAGGAATGCATTCCTTTGTTGTGCTTATTATTCTGCTCCTAGGGTTGCCAATCTCCAGGTTGTAGCTGGAGATCTCCTGCTATTACGACTGATCTCCAGCTCACAGAACACTTGCCAGGGAGAGGGGAGAAGAGGCGGTGTTTGAAATGCCAGCCTCCCCCACCCCCTTTCCAAAGGATCTGCTTGCAGTTCAGACTTATTTCAAGGTACGCTGCATTCCCAAGTCTGTTTGTCTTAGAACAAAGTCGTGGCGGGGGGGGGGTGGGGGGAGGAAGGGGAATACCTTATTGAAAACAGAGCTCTCTCCGTGGTCCAGAGAAGAAAGTAAACTGGTTTGAGGTTCTTCATATTTGCGGCTGCGGTTTCTGCCAGAACGGTAGTTTTCCCAGACTCGGTCCCGGGTATAGGAAGCCGATTCCCTCCTCTGCTTTTCTTTCTCCCCAAAGTCAACACCGGCATTGTGCGGATCGTAGCGATCAGTTTCAGGCCATGAACGTCTTTCTGGGAAGGGCAACGGAGAACTGAAATTCTCCGGTTCAGTTTGTTCACCGTGAGGCTTCTTTTCTGTTCTGTGTTCCGGGCCGGCTCAAGTGTCTGATCCATTGCAAACTGAAGTTTTATTATCTTTTGCATTTCTTCAGGTATCTCTATCCAATATTTTCTTAGAATTATAGACTCATAGAATGTTAGAGTTGGAAGGGATCCTGAAGGTCATCTAGCCCAACCCCCTGCACTCTGCAGGAGCATAGCTGAAAGATAGACCTACATACCTACAACATACCCGAAAGAGGGTTGTCCAGCCTCTGCTTGAAAACACCCAGTGGAGGAGCATCCACCACCTCCCGAGGCTCATGTTTAGCTTGTGATCAACCAGAACACCCAGATCCCTTTCACGTGTCCACCACAAGCTTTCTTGTATGTCCACCACATGTGACCTTTATTATTTTTTGAAAAAGCATCCATCCACCCCTTTCCCTTGGCACCATTCTGCAAACGGTCTGAAACTATATAGTTGTATCTGCCACACCCGTGCATCACCTTGCACTGGTAGTTGTTACCTGGCCGAACCTGTGGAATCCCACCACTGATGCAGCCCATACTTTCCTGTAAGGACCGGGCAGCTGCTGGAACATTGAACTTGACTTGGGGTGTGTGACTCTTGGGAAATGCCAACAAGTATACAATGGAGATCAAGGTGGGTCCCCGTGTTAGTCTGTCTGTAGCAGTAGAGAAGAGCCAGAGTCCAGGAGCACCGTAAAGACTAACAAAATCTGTGGCAGGGGAGGAGCTTTCGTGAGTCACTGCAGTCACTTCTTCAGGTACAGAAGAATTCAGATATCTGGAGAAGTGAGCCCCTCCCCTGCCACACATTTTGTTAGTCTTTAAGGTGCTCCTGGACAGTCTGGCTCTTTTCTCCTGCAGCAGGTGTACAGAAAGTGACAGCAAGCTGCTCTGACACCCTGCGTACAGATGGCTGCCTGAAAAACTTGGTGTTATTGGGGTCCGCACTGCAGGGTGTGTTTGCGTGCTCTTATATCTGATCTTATGCTGAACGAACCAGATACTATCTTTAGCTGCCTTGGATGTTGTGCATTTTTTTCGGGTGTGTGTAATCCGAGCAAAGTTTCAGGATGGGGGTGGAGTGGGAGGGGGAAATGTGCTGGTGGCTGACGAGAAACTCTGGTGGGGAAGGTGGCGGCTTCTGGCAAGGCATGGGGCTTATGCAACGGAACAGCTTGGCTGTTTTGCACGGCTGACGCTGCCACTCCCAACGTTCCTGATTTGGGGTCCCCTTTTGCTGTCTGTTTTTGCTTTTCCTTTGCAAGAGGGGATTTAAATACTGTAAGCGCTGCTGAACAGCGCAACCAAATCGTGTGGCACCTTGAACAGACGCATTTAGTGATGCAGGGGAGGGGAGACAGAGCCGTGTTAGTGGGCACCTGTATGAGTGCAGGACCGGCCAATCCTGAAAAGTCCACGAGGTTTACTTCCTCTGATACTCTGCGACAAGTTCCAATCAAATTGATCTAAGTCTGTTCAGAGCTGTCTGCTGAAAATAGGGTCCCCCCCCCCAGGTGCTCTTATCTTTTGGAACAGACCAAGCAAAAATGTTAGTTAAGCAGGGAATTGAGGATATCGAACACCAAACTGATCTTTCCAGCATACAAAGCATTAAGATGAGGGCAGTTATCAAAAATACTGTGGGTCCAGCCAACTATTTAACCTCTCTTGAAGTCAAAGGATTTAGAAGAGCCGTCGCTCTGGCGAGGTGCTCTGCCCTTCCTTCTGCTGTACGGGAAGGAAAACACAAGAAGGACCCTCCTTTCTCAGCAAGGCTTTGTACCTGCCCACTAAGGGAGGCTGAGACTACAGAGGACACATTTTTTAGATGTCCGTATTATAAGGTGGCGCGTAATGAAATCACTCCGCTGACTGAACAAATTCCGGGTCTTTCCGAAAAAGCTAGACTTGAGTTTCTTCTATCTGATAGAAACCCCCAAATTACCCACCAAGTAGCCAGTTTCTGTATGGTGATACTCAGATCACGGAAACTCTAAGGTAGCTAGTTACAGGGGTCATTTCCTGCAGGAGCGCACGGGAGCAGTAAGGAGCCCAGGGGGCGGGCACATGCAACAAGCCCCGCCCCCTGCTCCCAGTAGCCCTCAGTCAGAGCAAGAAGCAGCCAGGTAAGTTGCAGAGGCCCCCCCCCCTGGCTCCCTGGTCCAGTGGCACCTTTAAAACCGAGTTTTATTCAGACACAAGCTCTCCCTCCTCTGTGAGGACAGATCTACATGTTCCTCCCCCCCCCCAATAGCTAGCAATCTAGAACAGTCCAGTGGAGCCTGAGCGGTGGGTGTTGCCTTCTGACACACTTCCGGTGAT
The DNA here is from genome assembly GCF_001447785.1 of Gekko japonicus. NCBI lineage: Eukaryota > Metazoa > Chordata > Lepidosauria > Squamata > Gekkonidae > Gekko > Gekko japonicus. The sequence goes on along the minus strand of NW_015161975.1, from coordinate 23,182 downwards.
GTCAGGGGGTGTGGCATATTGAAATAAGTTATGCTAATGAGTTGTGCTAACGAGCTCCTGCACCTCTTTTTCTACGAAAGGACCCCTGGTCAAAATGTCTGTGCTGTTGCAATCTTGAGTCTGCTGTTCAGGTGTGCATCCGTAAGCTGCAAGCCTACAATGACGCAGCGGCAGCAGAACTGGACGAAGCAGCAGAAGACAGCCAGTTCCACTGCGGGCCTGATGGAAGCCCCTCCGGGAGACTGATCTGGCCCCCGGCCCGCACATTTGACACCCCCTGCCCTACAGGGTCGCCATAGGTCGGCCGTGACTTAGCAGCACTTCCCCCCCCCATACAGTACAACCTGCCCCCCCCCAGCAATCGCAAGAGGATGGAACGTGTTGGAAATCTCACTCCTTAAAATCCCCTCCTCTCAAGTCATATAAGCTCTCTGGAGCTTGACCAGTGTGTCATCTCTCTCGGCTTTTCCCTTTAACGGACTCTCAGCTCTTCCTAACGCCCTCCTGAAGCCTGCTCAGTCCTCCTCAGGCCAGTTCTGTTGGGTGTGGGCAGGTTAACTTTAAAGTCTGTTTTCCCCCTGCATTTCTAGGGAGGCCTCTGATGATGGAGGATCTCCTGCCTTGGCGTTGTGGCTTTTGTGACGGTAAAGAGCGGGTGGGGTGCAATGTTCCCTCTAAGCTGTGGGGTCTTGTGAGCAAAAACTCTACTTTCTGAGCTCCTGGCATTAAAGTTGTGAGCAAGCAATATGTAAAGGTAAAGGTAAAGGTTCCCTTGCTCGAAAGCCAGTCGAGTCCGACTCTAGGGTTGCGATGCTCATCTCCGTTTCAAAGCCGAAGAGCCAGCGCTGTCCGAAGACGTTTCCGTGGTTATGTGGCCGGCATGACTAAACACCAAGGCGCACGGAACGCTGTGACCTTCCCACCGAAGTGGTACCTGTTCATCTACTTGCAATGTCTTGCTTTCGAACTGCTAGGTTGGCAGGAGCTGGAACTAGAGATGGGAGCTCACTCCGTCACACGGCACCCGGGTCTTGAACTGCTGAACTACTGACCTACTGACCTTACCACTTGAGCCACCGCAGCTCCAAGCAATATGGCTGCTGCCTAAATTAGCTTTCTCTGGAGCCCTCCTTCCTGAGCTGAGACAAAAAATGTGTGAGCCGGAGGCTGAAAAAACTGTGAGCTAGCTCACACTAACTCAGCTTAGGGGGAACACTGGCTGGGGTGGCATTTTACTGTTAGGAGTGTCTCCACATAATAGCCCAGCGCTGGGATGGGAAAGGGGCCTGTTAATTTGGGCTTCCCTTAATTTCCTTCCCCGGGCTTTGACGTTTGGCTTAATTTAGTACGCCGCTGGCTGTACCAGCGTGGGAAGGGTGGATCATGCACGGGGGAGGTGAGTGAACGGTGACTTCCTTCTGACTCACCCAGGCCTCCGAGCCAAGCCAAGCATTTCCGTAACGCTGTGCGACCAACCTATGCATGTGAACCGAAAATTCCGTTTTCCCACCCACGTTCTTTCTGGGGGCCATTTGATAGCTTGCTACTGTCTGTCTGAGGCCCGGGGAGGCTTGTTCGCACAGCTCCGGACCGTCTCCCCCGGGAGCAGCCGTGCATTAAAGCTTTCATCTGCTCTTACTCAACACGTGCCAGGAGTTCTCCATCTCTGTGGCGGAGTGGAGTCTCGGCCGGGCCTTAAACGGGAACCAAAATAGCTTCTCTTGGCAGGCTCGGAACATCTGCATCGCAGCTGTATTTCCCCCTTTGTGTTTGGCTAAATCCGAAAACCTGCCCGATTCCGACTCGGCTCCTGGAGCCAGCTGTCCTGTGAGGCGGCGGGGAGTGGGGGGCCGGGTGGGACGGAGGCAGAGGTGACCCACGGGGGCACCGTCCACCAGGAAGTTCTCCTGGGAGATAAAGGAGGGTCACGCAGGAGCGCTGCTAAGGGTCAGTGTCCTGTGGGGTGCCGTGGTTTCTGTCTTGGGGCCAAAACAGGGCTTGCCGAGGTGACCGTGTTTATTGAGACGCTCACCTGCGCAGGGGATGGTGGCGTTTGTGTCTAATCGGTAGATCTCCAAAGGTGCACATGGGAGGGTTCATAGAATCATAGAGTTGGAAGGGACCTCCAGTGTGATCTAACCTCCAACCCCCCCGGTTGCCCTCTTCTGGACACACTTGAGCTTGTCAACGTCCTTCCTGAAATGTGCCCAAAACTGGACACGGGACTCTCTCACACTGGTGGTGGCTCAGTGGCTGACCTCAGTTGCTTAGCCAGAGAACCAGCGCGGTTCTGGTGCCCTACTCCTTGACAGGTGGTTAGGAGCACGGCCGTTCCTGTCCCATATAATTCAGACCGTGGCGATTCTCAAGGTGTGTTTTTTAAAGTCACACTCTTGTCTCCTGTAATCGTTCCAGAGTGATCCCCCCCAGCTTCCTTTAGTACGTGGAGTTTTGGTCCTTTGCTGGTCTCGATGGCTTATAGAAACAGAAGTAAGATGGTTTTCTGAGGCTCCTGGCAAGAGAATTCAGAACCTAACAAAGGTTAGTAAAATGTGAAAAAGAGGGCCAATATTAAAAACTAAATGTAGAAAATATATAGAAAAAGATACATGTATTTATTAATTACAAATTCTGAAACATATATAAGGGCCCATTCACATCAAATATATAAATAACATGGCAATACACACGGGCTTAAAAACCTGACCTGACGCGTTTCGGCCTGCATAGGCCTTCCTCAGAGGTGAAACAATTGAGTGGCAAGGTGGCTATGTAAATATAATACAATCATGTAGACACAATCAGAGTGGATACAAAATATAAATTCAATACGGACCAGAAAACCAGTTGTTCCAGAATAAAATCACCAGGCACACAATAAATATGCCAATGAGATCTTTAAAAGTGCAATCACTTGCCCAGTGGTTCTTAAGTATAGACTTTTGGTCCAAGAATTGCCTTCTTTTATTTTGTTGCCACAGTGTTCTTCAAGTAAAAACATATTTATACAGCCATCTTGCCACTCAGTTGTTTGACCTCTGAGGAAGGCCTATGCAGGCCAAAACGCGTCAGGTCAGGTTTTGTAATTAATAAATACATGTATCTTTTAAAAACATTTAGTTTTTAATATTGGCCCTCTTTTTCACATTTTACTAGCCTTTGTTAGGTTCTGAATTTTAGTGTTAAGGTTCAGTTTTTTGTCCTTTCTGTCCCTTCCTGGCAAGAGAAACCATCACTGGTAACTTGAGTCCCTTGGTTCTCCCTTGGTTTTGTGTTACGCTGCAGAACCTGTGTGTCTGTGTCTGTGTGTGTATGGACAGAGCTCAAGGGCTGTCTGGTGGACCTTGGCCAGGTGCTCAAGCCAGTTAAGACAAACAAGTCACACCAACTCGTAGTCGAATGCAACTCCTTCTTGCCTCCAGCAATTCTGGAAAAGTGTCTCTTTTTCTTCCCCATAAAGTCCGTGGCACCTTGGAAAGGGGGAAAGGATTCTTTTTTAGCGGGATCCAGAGATCCAAGTGCATTTTTCAAAGGTACCTTTTGAAGCAAAATAATTCTCTGCGAGTAGCCATGACAAGAGAGCTGTGGTGCTTGTACACGGGACTCCTTGGGCAACTGTTAACTTAAATTTTGCTAAATATTTAACTTTTTAAAGTTTTCCAATCTGGATTTCCCCAGAAAACCCACATCAGTGGTTCAAATCCTTGGCTCAGTTGCGAGGCTCAAGTGGCTTCTCTTACCCTAACCCTACCTCACAAGGCTGTTGTGGGAACAAAATGGCAATGCAAGAGTTTTTTGCACGGGAAAAAAACCGTAACAGGTCACTGTGTCTTCTGGCTTCTGTGGGCTTCCAGGCACCCAAGGATGGGGGCACTATCCTTAACTCTTTAGCCCTCTCCATGGGGGCTGCTGATTTGCTTGCCTGTCACAGATACAGTTGGGGTTGCCAATCTTCAGGTGTGGCCTGGAGATCTCTCAGCATTACAACTGATCAGTTTTCTTGGAGAAAATGGTAGCTTTGGAGAGTGGACTGTGTTGACATTATACCCTGTCCTCCCTGGGCTCCACCCCAAATGGGCAGGGATTTCCAAACTGTGAGTTGGCAACCTGATCATGGTAGAGAGTCGGCCCTCGACGTGAGAGTCGCAGTGTAGCCCTGGTCCCCTTTGTTCCCAAGTGCTGCCACTGCTGTTTAGGACACACATCTGAGCCAGAAGGCCAAGCGAAGGGGGCGGCGGGGACTTTGGTGGCCCCGCGAGGTGCCCGGCCAAGCCGATTGCTTGTGGAGGGAGCCTGACTAAAGGAACATGAATGTATTGGGGAAATCGTGTCCCTACTCCTGAGGCCAACTCTCCCCCCTCAGATACTTACGCTTTGTGCAGTTACCAAATGAGCCACTCTGCACCGGAGCTAGTAAAAAGGGGGTCACACAGACATGGTGATCTGTATATAAAGGTAAAGGTTCCCTTGCTCGAAAGCCAGTCGAATCCAACTCTGGGGTTGCGGTGCTCATCTCCGCTTCAAAGCCGAAGAGCCAGCGCTGTCCAAAGACGTTTCCGTGGTCATGTGGCCGGCATTTTTAAAAATTATTATTAATAGTTTATTACATTTTTCACAAAGTATAATCAAATTACATTATATCTTAACAGTGAATGCATAACACTGAACATAAACATTGTGTTAACTTATCAAATAGAAATGTAGAACATGTACAAAGATTCAACATTGGTGAGACGGGTGTGATAGAAATCAGAGTAACCAAACATTCAATTTTGTGAATATGTAATGATTTGGGGTTTCAGAATTTCGTGCCCCTAGCTAGAACTTGTGGGTGGCCAGGCGAACATTTATTATACTCCTAATGTGTAAAAGGAGCTACGGTGGCTCAAGTGGTTAAGATGCTGAACTGCAGGCTGTGGAAGGTTGGTAGTTCAGCAGTTCGAGACCCAGGTGCCACAAGACGGAGTGAGCTCCCGTCTCTAGTCCCAGCTCCTGCCAACCTAGCAGTTTGAAAGCAAGACATTGCAAGTAGATAAATAGGTACCGCTTCGGTGGGAAGGGAACAGCGTTCCGTGCGCCTTGGTGTTTAGTCACGCCGGCCACATGACCACGGAAACGTCTTCGGACAGCGCTGGCTCTTTGGCTTGGAAACGGAGATGAGCACCGCAACCCTAGAGTCGGACTCGACTGGCTTTCGAGCAAGGGAACCTTTACCTTTTAATGTGTAGAAGGAACCTGTAGAGAGGCTCCGTATTTACAACCATTTGTGATACTGAGACCAAAATGTGGGAACAAATTCTTCTCTAGTGAGGAACTCCAGAATGGGTTTCCGCTTTTCCATGAATTTAGTAGAAATCGGCCTAAGAGAGGCATTGGCCCCGGTCACACGGGACAGATATCGCGGGGGGGGGGGGGGGGGGGGGCTAATTGCCCCGGAGGAAACTAAGGCGCGCCCATCCGAGCACACGTCCCGGCCGAGGTCCCGTGGTTCGGGGGAAATGCTGATCAGACGGGTATCCTGCAGCGCGGCACAGAAGCCACGCTGCGCGATTGCACTAGAAATAGCTCTTTGTGCGCATGAGCTGTTGGGCGCTGTTGCGCAACCTGCGGAGACGAACAGTGCCGGGCGCCGGATGCCATGTAAGTCCACCGGGAACGCGATCAGACACCCGCCCTTGGCCCGCGGTTTCAGGAAACTAGTACCTAGTAGGTACTAGTTTTTAACTCCGCACCTTTGGCGGGGAGCCACGGGTTCGCCACGGGAGCACTGCGCTTCCCAGATGTTGGGGTGAGATTGCACCCGGAAAATCTGTGGGACTCCCGTGCCTCTCCCGTGGCAACTTTGCCGTGTGACCGGGGCCTTTGTTCAGTTTGCAGGTGACACATTCCAATCAGAGCTGGTCCATAGATGCAGCTGCCCTGCTGCACAGCCCAAATAGCTGCTGGAATATTGATACTGCCCTTTCCTTCTTTGTAGAAGGCTGCTCTGAAAAGGAAGTGCGGTAATTCCAGGGTGAACTTCTTTCCAAGTTGAGAAAGATTAATAGATTTTTCTGAATCGGGGCACACCCATTCGGCGCTCTGTGTTTTGGTGTTTGAGGCTTTGCGGTTAAGGAACCGTGAATATTTTCTTGACATCGGCAGGATTACTATTTCCTCTCTGCCCGTGTAATTTTTTAAGACCTAGTGTTCAATAAATCCTTTGAGAGTTTCTCCCCCCCAGCTCCAGTGAAATAATTTTGGTGGTTTCTGTAAAGGAAACTCAGTGGAAGTAAGGCAAAACCTTGTACATTGGCCTCCGTAACCGGAGCTACAGTAAAGGCCTTGTTCTGAAGGTAGCTCTTAGATGGTATCAAGTCTGGCCCAGGACTGAGTAGGATAGCCATTGTGTAGCTGAAATCCAATCCTAACTAGATGGGGTTGGTTTCCTCTCGCACAGCCGCCTTAGTGATCCAACAGGACACCTTTGTTCTGCAAGTTCCTCTTTTTTTTTTAAAGGTTGGAAAAGGAACAGTACCTCTTTGCTGGAGGCATTTCCATTTCATATCTTAGCATTGGGCTGAGAAATCATCTGTCTGCGTAACAGGCTTTAACCTCCCAGGAGCACAGGATGATATATGTGGCACTGTACGTGGCACTCTCCCGTTCCTCATCATAGCAAAAGCCTTGGTTTGTTCAGGCTGAGAATGGGATTAGCCCAAGGCCACCTTGGGCAAGCAAGGATTTGAATCCAAGACTCCAGTGTCCAAGGCCGCTGTTCAAACCACTATGCTAAATTCTGGCTTAGCTTTGGATAGTTGTCCTTAAGCATGGATAAGTGTTGGGCCTGTCCAGGGGTCATTTCGTAGAAAAAGAGGTGTAGGAGCTAATTCGCATAACATATTTGCATATGCCACACCTGACCTCACTGGAAATGTGTTAGAAGACCACACCCACCGCTTAGGCGCCACTGGACTGTTTTGGATTGCTAGCAACAATGGGGGGGGGATATGCAAATCTGTCCTCACAGAGGAGGGAGAGCTTGTGCCTGAATAAAACTTGGTCTTAAAGGTGCCACTGGGATTGTTTTGGACCGGGGGGGGGCGGGGAGGGCTCTGCAGCTTACCTGGCTGCTTCTTGCTCTGACTGAGGGCTGCTGGGAGCAAGGGGTGGGGCTTGTTGCATGTGCCCACCCCCTGGGCTCCTTACTGCCGGAGCGCCGCTCCTGTGCGCTCCTGCAGGAAATGACCCCTGGGCCTGTCTATCTTGGTCAAGCCTTGCCAAGGAGTGACCACAAATGAGCTTGGGAGCCCGTAGTGGTGAAGACAGTTTATGTACCACTACTTGTCTTCAGCATGGTGGACCGTTAATACCATATGCATGGAGAAGACCCCGGTTGTGGCATTGCCTTTTCTGCTGGCACAGCCTCACAGGTGTCTCCTTCTGCTTGCCGTCTAGTGTGATCAGTCGGACCCCCTCCTCCCGCATAAGGGTAGCTAGAGAGGAGGAGAACACCCTCTATACAAATATCACCTCCAAACATCATAGAAATAAGACAGTGTCTGGCCTAAAATGCCACACAAAATGGATGCCAGCAAAAAGCCTGGGCAAATATTTCTCTTTTGGGGAGGTGAAGTCAGGCGGTTGGCTGTCTCATGGCCTCTTCCCACCCCTAAGGAGATGCGTAATTATGAATGATAGATTTCCTGAGAAGGTGTGTACTAATATCAAGACTTGTTTCTCCTCACCATCTGCCCTAAATTAGCAATTCTTAAGACCTGGTAGTTTCCCCATCCAGCCATCTCTGGGTCATCAAGGAACATTTGTGCCTTTATTACATCTCAGGGGAAACCCATCAGGTGTCACCCAAACCATGGTGTGAGACTAGGGTTGCTAACCCCCCAGGTGGTAGCTGGAGATCTCCTGCTGTTACAACCAGTGTTCCCTCTAAGCTGAGTTAGTGTGAGCTAGCTCAGTTTTTTAGCCTCCGGCTCACACATTTTTGTCTCAGCTCAGGCCTGCTTACAGTCTTGGGCTGGGATGGAAACCATATTCTTGCTTTACCTGCTAAATCCATGCAGCGAAGCTCCCAGGTTAAGAGAGTCGGTGTCTGTATTCTGGTGCTTGACCTCGCCGCTAGTATCTTCAGGTTTCTCCTAACGCTGAAATACACTTTGCTCCCTTCAGATTGTACCACACTACTTTGTACAAGACTTTGCAGACAAGAGCAATATTTGAAAACGTTTACCTAGAGGCAGAGGATTAGCTTCCCGGCATACTATTTTTTTGCTCTTCGGTCTCAGGAATTTGGGATATGTGTATCAAAGCTTGCGGCTGTTGACAAGAAATGCTGACAGAACTGCAGGTGCCGGGTTGCAGCCCTGTTTGGTTAAAACAACTTGATACAGTCAAAATTGCCTATAAGCTCGATATCTGCGGAAGGCAGCAAACCCTTCAACAGTGTGGGAGCTTCATGCGTGTCATAGTACCCTAAATGCAGGCAAAACTTGATTGTGTTTCAAACGTGCCCCTGAAAAAAATTATGTCTGCAGGATGCATGGGAATCATTATCGTTTAACTGCTGTCAATAGGTTGGTATAAAAATCTTCACTTTGTACATTTTGAGACAATAAGAGCCTTGTCCTAAAGCATTTCACGCATTCCAAAAGAGAAAACACTTCTTTGGGACTTTCACTAGTGTTCTGCACAATTTCCAGTTTCTTTTCCGTTGGAGAAGGGCTGTGGCTCCCTGGGAGAGCCTCTGCTAGGCGTGCAGAAGGTCGCAGGTTCAATCCCCGGCAACTCCAGTTGAAAGGGCCAGGTAGTAGGTGATGGGAAAGACCTCCGCCTGAGACCCTGGAGAGCTGTAAAGAGGGGCCGTGGCTCAGTGGTAGAGCCTCTGCTTGGCAGGCGGAAGGTCCCAGGTTCAATCCCCGGCATCTCCAGCTTAAAAGGATCAAGTAGGAGGCGATGTGAAAGCCCTCCTCCTGAGACCCTGGGGAACTAGACAAGACTGACTTTGATGGACTCAGGGTTCCCTCTAAGCTGTGGAGTCTTGTGTGCAAAAATTCTACTCTGTGAGCGACTGGCATTAAAGTTGTTAGCGAGCGATTTGGCCACTGCATAAATTAGTTTGCTCTGGAGCCCTCCTTCCTGAGCCAAGACAAAAATCTGTGAGCTGGAGGCTAAAAAACTGTGAGCTAGCTCACACTAACTCAGCTTAGAGGGAACACTGCAGCAGTCAGGGGTCTGATTCAGTATAAGGCCGCTTCATGTGTTCATGTCTGTGTTCCCAGATTCTTTTTCTGTTATTTTCCTGTCTCAGACTGGCCTCCAGGAGATGAGTTGGAGGTTCCCCATCCAGGCACTAGCCAAACCCAGACCTTCAGGCCGCACTTAAATGTCTCGCTCTGATTTCTGTCTTCCGTCCTTGAAACGCCTGGTCTGCATATTCCTCTGCCCCCACCTGAGAAGTGCTGAACATAAAACTGGAGTTGGGAGTTTTTGTCCTGCTTTAATAGGCAGAGGTCTTGGTGCTTGGGGGGGGGGTCAACAGTGGGAGGGCTTCTACTGTCCTGGCCCCACTGGTGGACCTCCTGAGGGCACCTGGTATTTCTGGCCACTGTGTGACACAGAGTGTTGGGCTGGATGGGCCTTTGGCCTGATCCAACATGGGCGTCTCTTATGTTCTTAGTAGCCGTACTGTGTAGTCCAGTGAGAGCATTGGCTGAGGATGTGAGAGACTCCGGTTCAGATCACCACTCTGCCCCGGAAGCTCGCTGGGTGACCTTGGGCCCTGCACGCAACTCTCGGCCTAACCTGCCTCACAGGGTTGTTGTGAGGATGAAATGGAGAACAGACAGGAGAACAACGTCAGCTGCTTTGGCTCCCTGTAGGGGAGAAAGGCAGGGTACAGATGAAGTAAATAAATGCATTAAAGCTCTGGAGGATCCCCTTGCAGGGACTGTTTGTTCATACTCTGAACCACTGTCTTTTCTCTCTCCCCTCCTTCCCAGCTCTCCTCTATTAGCACAGCTGATAAAGAATTCTGAAGGACTCAAAAGTTTGCATATTGTCTTCTGATCCATGTTCTTTTTGGTGGTACTTTGGTACCACCACCACCACCACCACCACCACTACTACTACTACTACTACTACTACTAGTAGTAGTAGGTGATGGGAAAGACCTCCGCCTAGTAGTAGTAGTAGTAACAATAACAACAACAACAATAATAATAATATGCTGCCAGGTCACAACCAACTCATGGAGACCCCCTCAAGGCAAGAGACCTCTGTGTAGCAACTCTGGACTTCCTTGGCCGTCTCCCATCCAAGTACGAACTGGGGCCTGCTTAGTTCTGCTCTAAGGTATTCAGGCTGCCGGTTCTGATAAAAGGCTTGTCTTATTATCTGAGCAGCTTTTTTATAACTGATCAGTGCTTGGGATGGAATTGCTTTCTCTTCCTCCCACAGAATGGAAACTTGCTCTGGGCTCCGCGCAGGGCTGGTCTCTCTGCCATTCCGCACTTGAACATAAGAACATCAGAACATAAGAGAAGTCCATGTTGGATCAGGCCAAAGGCCCCTCCAGTCCAACACTCTGTGTCACACAGTGGCCAAAAGTACCAGGTGCCATCAGGAGGTCCACCAGTGGGGCCAGGACATTAGAAGCCCTCCCACTGTTGACCCCCCCCCCAAGCACCAAGAAGACAGAGCATCACTTGCCCCAGAGCTCCTATCTATACCTTGTGGCTAAGAGCCACTGATGGACCTCTGCTCCATATGCTTATCTAATTCCCTTTTGAAGCCGTCCATGCTTGTAGCCGCCACACACTTGACTTGTGTGTGGGATGAATTCGGATGGTTAACAAAGAGGAGAGAGTCCAGCTTCTAAGCGGGGTTGGCTGGCATGGTGATTGTTGCCACGGATCCTTGCTTCATAAGAAGAAGAAGAGATTGGATTTATACCCCACTACTACCCGAAGGAGTCTCAGGGCGGCTTACAGTCTCCTTCCCCTCCCCACAACAGACACCCTGTGAGGCAGGTGGGGCTGAGAGAGCTCTTTCAGGAACTGCTCCTGAGAGAACAGCTCCGAGGGAACTTGTATCTGACCAAAGGTCACACCAGCAGCTGCATGTGGAGGAGTGGGGAATCAAACCCGTTTCTCCCAGATTAGTGTCCGCGCTCTTAACCACTACACCAAACTGGCTGTCCCTCATAGACTCTGCGATGTCTCCTTCCAAGAACTCTTACCTTTTGAATATGTCTTTATCCCTCCTACCCTCCAGGAGGCATGCATTTGGAATACTTTTGGGAAGAGGTCAGCTACCACTAAAAAGTGGATCACTCTGGAGGCACACTAGATAACCCACTTTCAATCCACTAATTTCTTGAAGGTCAGAGAATTCTATTAGAAAAATGCTTTTTTGCTATAAACACGTCGTTCTGCGCCTGTCCATTGTTATTTACATTGCTCTGTCTGTGTGTGTATATGTATAGTTAAGAGGATTTTGATATTGCCATATTTGATATATTAAATATTTAAAATCTCATAATTAATTCATAATTGTTGATTTGAACATTACTTTTGAATTCTCTATTTGTACAAATGATGAACTCAACAACATTATGAACTCAACAACATTATGATCACATGATGAACTCAACAACATTATGATCCCTCCCCACAACAGACACCCTGTGAGGTAGGTGGGGCTAAGAGAGCTCTTGACAGAAACTGCTCTTTTTCAAGGACAGCTCTTATCAGAGCTATGGCTTGCCCAAGGTCATCCAGCCAGGTGCAAGTGGAGGAGTGGGGGAATCAAACCCGGTTCTCCCAGATTAGAGTCCGCACACTTAACCACTACACCAAACTGACTCTCTTACATCTGTGGACGCTTCCTGCACGGGTGGGAACTTTTGGGTTCCAAGTGGTCAGGGCGCGCAATAAATTACAGATTTATGTCTGCGCCTGAACATAACCTTGGCTGAGGGCGGGGAATCCACATACTGTGGCAAGAAGGGCCACAGCTCAGTGGCATAGCATCTCTTTCGCATGCTGAAGCCCTGGGTTCAATCCTCGGCATCTCCCGTGGAAAAGATCCAGGTAGGAGGGGATGTGAAAGACCTCTTTGTGTGACTACGGAGAAAACAGCCAGCAGTCTGAGTAACCGGTCCTGACAGAGAGAGGCCAAACGCTCTGGCTTGGTAGAACAAAGTTTTATGGGAAACCCGTTGCGGTTGATCAGATTAGTCGTTTGACAGCCCATGCCCTGAACAAAGGGAACACGGCCTTTTGTGTGGCCTCCAGGAATTAGGATCCGCCCTGTTTGGCGTCATGTAAAGTTTACAGAGGCCCTGTGGCACTCTACCTGGAACAAAAGCCCCTCCGTTAAAGACTTGTACAGTCTGGCTTCTTGGAGTTCCCGCCTGGGGCCCTGTAAGGCCCTCCTCTTTGTGAGCCATCTGAATCCATTCCGTTTTCCTGTCCTACCACTTAGGTTGCCCACAGCAGAAGAGGAGTCGGGAAGCTTTTTAAAGAACGTAGTTTTAAATGGTGGCTTAGCGTGCGGTGGCTCAAGTGGTTAAGACGCTGAACTGCAGGCTGTGGAAGGCCGGTCGTTCAGCAGTTCGAGACCCGGGTGCCGCATGACGGAGTGAGCTCCCGTCTCTAGTTCCAGCTCCTGCCAACCTCGCAGTTCGAAAGCAAGAAATTGCAAGTAGAGAAATAGGGACCACTTCGGTGGGAAGGGAACAGCGTTCCGTGCGCCTTGGTGTTTAGTCCTGCCGGCCACATGACCACGGAAACGTCTTCGGACAGCGCTGGCTCTTCGGCTTTGAAACGGAGATGAGCACCGCAACCCTAGAGTCGGACTCGACTGGCTTTCGAGCAAGGGAACCTTTACCTTTACCTTTTAGCGTGCATACCGATTTGCTCTTTCCCCCTTTTGTATTTAATTAGGTTTTATTTATCATCGGCTGAATAAAAAGACTGGGGGGGGTGGGCTACAGCTCCAGGTTCATCAATGAGAGGGAAAGCTTTTTGGATCGAAGGCGAAGCAGAAGTTAATTTGGAGCTTACCCCCAGGGGAGCGAGGGAAATGGGAATGTTCGCTATTCAGGCAGGTAATTTCCTTTAGGAAATCGACACAGCTTGCCAAAGGGTTTGTGTGTGTGTTTTAAGTAGTCTGAGTTCTCTGTTACTTAATGATCCAAGAAACAAGGGCCTCTTCTCAACATTATCTTCTTCTTTTTTTTTTTGGTAACCCCCTCCCTTCCAATAAAACCCTTCATTTCCTGGGAGGCAGTAATGGTTGTTCACATGATTGCTTTCTGGCAGTTGTGTTACCGAAGCGTTGGGGTTGTTTGCTGGATTCAGGGATGGCTGTTTACCTGGGGCTTCTTCCTTGGGAAACCCCGTAGCCATGCAGCGATGAGAGCGTTAGTCTTGGACAGCCCCCCCACCCCAGTGTTTTGAGCCTGCAGGTCTCTCTGGAATTCTGACATAGGGCTGTGGCACCACTCCCTATAGATGGTGGTAGCTGTGGGCGCAGCTTTTCAGAAGCACCGCCCGTTTGAATGAAGGGGATTGGCTTTTTGTGTTGGGGTGGGGCGGGGGGGGGAGCAAGAACTGGATGCCAGGAAGCATCTTTGTGAGCTCCGTGTGGGGGATTGTTAGGTTATGGAGAGAGAGGTTCGTTGTGACAGAACAGCCTGGATTAGTTTTAAAAAACGAGGCCAATGGGAGGTAGGGATATTTTAAAGGGCTAGTCCTCGATGCAAGGAGCTTTTGAGATGGCTTCTTCCTGTCTGTCCTTGCTCCCCGTTTCATGAGCTGCTTCCTGTCTTCCCCTTGATGCTTCCTGTCTTTCCCTTGATGCTTACGGGCCAGTGGCTTCTATGCCAGAGAGAAATTTTTCCTCCCAAGGGAAAACGGTGGTTTAAAGCCAAACAATATCCGATTACGCCTGGCGCTGCCATATGGGAGCTGTTTGCGTACCTGGGAGAGAGGAAGAGGGACCAGTTGGCCTGCTTTGTTTGTTTGTTGACTTGAGCACACCCCCATCTCCATAGGGCTTTCAGGCTAGCTGGGTTCAACGTCCTTCCCTCAGCTGTTTTATCGGGTAGGTTCAAGAAAATTCCATGCAGAGATAGATTGTGCCCATGTGGGATGGGGGAAATTGGATCTATTGGGCATGTGCTTTTGTACCGTAAATTCCACTATGACATCCGTGGTGCTTACATTGAACCTGTGATGGACCCCCTTTTGGGCCAATCGGATGAGTATAAAATCATTTCTTTATTGTCTTCTCATAATATAGAAATTCTTGAACCTGTAGCAATTTTTTAAATGAGGTATCTAGGAGGGAGAGGCTCATATTAAGGCAATTTGGAATGTGCTACACCCCCCGGCTATCTTGAGGCTTTATGCTGCGCTCTGTATTTTATCTCTCATGCCAATAAAGGTATTGTATTTGTATTTGACTTGAGCACATAAGTGCATTACATCAGTGGAATCTCATTTTAAAATCTGGCACAGAAAAGCAAATTGCTATGAATGGATTTCCCCCCCCCCACTAGGGGCACGGCTTTTATACTGCACACTGTGAGTGGGTCTACTCTACACGCACCTGTCCATGGTGCAGCCCACCATGGCCACTTTCGCACTATCACTTTTGTAACTTGTTTTTCCCTATTGCTTTGAGTCTTTCCCCCCTTTTCCACATGTGTTTTGCTCCCTATGGGACTACTAGAGAGACCGGAACACACTGGGGGGGAAAAACCCTGAAGCAATAGGGACAAACGAGTGATAGAATTGGCCCATCTGTAGTATATAAATTCACTGGCCTACACTACAGCACTGTTGTAAAGATTAGGAATTGTTTGATGCTTTTTGCAATGCTAGAAATGTGCTATATAAAGGCAAAGGACTTCTTGCCAGGTGCTAGGAAACGGCTTGTTTTTAAGCTTCTCTGGTGGGCTGCCCGGATGTGTCTGGTGGGCTCTTGTTGGAATTATAGTCAATCCCTTTCCTAATAATCCCCGAGATGGTGTGACCCCTGGGTTCAAGTTGATGGAATGGATCTCTGTTGAGATGTTTAGGAGGCGGTGAGAGGCTTTCCCTTACTGTTTCTTCTCCTTTTCATCCTGTTTCCTTCTGTGCCCCTTCCAAACGCTGTATTAGACCATTTTGCAGGACGTTTTCCCCATGTACAAACTTATTCATTTATTTGAAATATTGGTTAGCTGCCTTTCTTCTTTACAGAGCTCAAGGCGGTTTAAAATATAATACAAATACATAAAACAGCGTACATAGATATACAGAAAACCCAGAATTTAAAATCACAATGTAGGACTGCTTTAATCAAACGAAGTCCTAAATAAAACCGTCTTCAGCTGCCTCCTGAAGAACAAAAGCGAGGGGGCCAGGCGCAGCCTCCTTGGGGAGGTTGTTCCATAGTCATGGGGGTGTCACTGAAGAAGAGAAGAAGAAGAGAAGAGATTGGATTTATACCCCGCCCTCCACTTGGAGTCTCAGAGCGGCTTACAAACTCCTTTCCCTTCCTCTCCCCACAACAGACACCCTGTGAGGTTGGTGGGGCTGAGAGAGCTCTGACACAAACTGCTCTTTTTCAAGTACAGCTGTGCCAGAGCTTGTGACTGACCCAAGGTCACACCAGCAGGTGCAAGTGGAGGAGTGGGGAATCAAACCCGGTTCTCCCAGATTAGAGTCCGCACACTTAACCACTACACCAAACTGAAAAGGCCCTCTCCCGTGTACTCGCCAGATGAATTTCTTGGGGCAGTCGGATCTCTCCCTGTGATGTTAATTCCCAGTCAGGAATATATGGGGAAAGACAGTCCTTTAGATACCCGTCCGAAGCCATGCACGGTTTTAACCCTACTGAGCTGCGACTTCAGAGGCCAGACAGGGATGTGTCCCAAGGGCTTCAACCTTGGCCAGAAGGGTGAATGAAGACAGACCGCGATCCCGCCTCCCAGCCTTAATACGTGTCTCCTCATGGACTATCTGCACAACGAAATATTTTCACTATTGAATGTATCTTTAGAGAGAACAGATATTTGAGGGGTAAATGCGTATGAAACCCCGCCGTGTTCTTGGTTGCAGAAAGAGAGACGGGCACACGGGCGCGGGTCGACAGCCGCTCTCTGCAAGTCATAAGAACATAAGAGAAGCCAATGTTGGATCAGGCCAAAGGCCCATCCAGTCCAACACTCTGTATCACACAGTGGCCAGAAATACCAGGGCCATCAGGAGGTCCACCAGTGGGGCCAGGACATTAGAAGCCCTCCCACTCAAGTCAGTCCACTCACAGAGAAAATCATATGAAAGTCCCTTCCAAACAACAGAATGCTAATATTAACAAGCCTCTTAGTTATCCATTACCAAAAGGTTTGTAGAATATAGAGCAAATTCTTTTGCTTTTTTTTTTTTAAAGGAGCTGATAGATCCAGAATCGGGGCAGGAATTCCACGGAATATTGGTTCTGTCTTGCCTCTCCAAGGACTAGTGTAGAAGTGCATTTAGAATGCTGCTTTTTGCTTTTTTGGGGAGACATGCCTCTTCCTTTGGCCCTTTAATTTGTAAAGGTCTGGGAACGGGTCTCTGGAGCAGAATTCCTGCAGCCGGCTTCACATAGGAGGCTGAGGCTGGGCTGCTCACAAAGACACAATATATAGGTCGGAGGCGTTCCACTTTTCAGTTTTCTGCCTCATTAGTTCTGTGGCTGGCCACCTTCTACGGGTGAAAGCCCCGTCAGTTCTTTCTTTTCAGTGTTTTTAATTGAATTGTTTTTAGCAAGTGGTGCAGCAAATTGCTTGCCCCTTCTTAATCCAAATGATTTCTCATTTAGTTGCGGTATTTGGATGGGTTCCATTGTTGACCCAAGAACCTCCCATGATGAAAGTTGTGTCCGATTAATTGGTAGTTGGAGGCGGGAAGAAAACGACGGTTTCAATGCTGGCGCTTACTAAAAACTAACACATGGCCTGGAAGCCATCGTAGAAGAGCGGTGCTCTCCAAAGCTTAGACCTCGAAGCTCTTGTTGGTCTTTAAGTTGCTACTGGACTCGAATCTAACTTCCTGTGAGCAAGAAGCTAGTATGGCGTAGCAGCGAGGGTGTCAGACTAGGATCTGGGATGCGATGACGTCACCCGGGTGGGACGCTGTAGCATTCAGTGCCATAGAGTTTTCAAGACAAATGCTAGAGCGTCCACCGGCGAGGTGCCCAGCACAATGATGTCACTTCCGGGTGATTTCATCACAGCATGCGCGAATGTCCCGGACCGGGAGCTTCTCCCTACACCGTCATTCGTAAGAGACCCGACAACCCTATTCAAGTTCAAACCTCCCCCTGCCGTGGGACATTCATGGGGTGATTGTGGGCGAATCGCTCTCTCACAGCTAAGGTTACCAGCCTCCAGGTGTGACCTGGGTATCCCCCAGAATTACAGGTCATTCCCAGGCGACAGAGATCACTTCCCCCGGAAGAAGGAGAAGAAGAGACTGGATTTCTACCCCATGGCCCTTCACTACCCGAAGGAGTCTCAGAGCGGCTTACAAACTCCTTTCCCTCCCCCTCCCCACAACAGACACCTCCTGTGAGGAGAAGAAGAAGAGGAGGAGGAGGAGATTGGATTTCTACCCCATGGCCCTTCACTACCCAAAGGAGTCTCAGAGCGGCTGACAATCTCCCTTCCATTCCCCGCCCCACAACAGACACCCTGGGAGGTTAGGTGGGGCTGAGAGAGCTCTTTTCAAGAACTGCCCTTGAGAGAACAGCTCTGAGAAAACTTTGTGACCGACCCAAGGTCACGCCAGCAGCTGCACGTGGAGGAGTGGGGGAATCAAACCCGGTTCTCCCAGATTAGAGTCCGTGCTCCTAACCACGACTCCACGCTGGAGAAAATGGCTGCTTTGGAGGGTAGAGTATGTGGCATTATACCCACTTTTGTTGGCTCGGGAGATCTCACCCCCCAAAAAAGATGTCCTTCAACGATAGGAGCAACGTGAGGACATTATTTCCGGAAGTGACGTCCTCATGTCAGGGCCGACGTTCTAATTTGGGGGCAAAACTCTATGGTCTGTAACCATTTTTGCCATAGAGTTTTGCACAAAAAGTAGAGCATCACCAGCGTCCCCACCCCACTCCCCCAGAACGCACCCCGAATCCCCCCGGCCAGCAGCAGGTAAAACCGGGCAGCCCTAATTATACCCCACCAAGGCCCCTGAGATGAGAAGGATGAGATGGTTGGACAGTGTCAGCGACGCAGCAAACATGAAATTGAGCCAACTTCAGAGGACAGCAGAAAACAGGAGGGCCTGGCGTGATCTGGTCCATGGGGTCACGAAGAGTCGGACTCGACTGTGCGACTGAACAACAACAACAAGGCCCCTGTGTCCTCCCCAGGCTCCACCCCCAAATCTCCAGGGTATTCTCAACCTGGATTTGGCAACCCCAACCCCCACCAGTGTTCCCTCTAAGCTGAGTTAGCGTGAGCTAGCTCACAGTTTTTTAGCCTTCGGCTCACACATTTTTGCCTTTGCTCAGGAAGGAGGGCTCCAGAGCAAACTAGTTTATGCAGCAGCGGAATCGCTTGTTCACAACTTTCATGCCAGCCGCTCACAAAGTAGAATTTTTGCTCACGGGACTCCACAGCTTAGAGGGAGCATTGACCCCCACCCCCTTCCAGTGGCCAGGGGGGACCTGGCAGCCCTTCTCTCCGCCTTACCTACCTCACAGGGTTGTCTCGAAGATAAAACCAGGGAAGGGGGACCACGTTCACTTTCCCACATGCTGAACAACGCAGTTTCAATCCACGTCAGCGACTGTGTGCAAGTGGATTTTGCCATTCCACACAGTAAAATCCACTTGCAAAGTGCATTGAAAATGGATTGAAAGTGTATTATTTAGCGTGTGTGAAAGCGCCCATGTAAACTGCTGGGGTAAAAATGTGATAGAGGTAATTCACATCGTCTTGGGGAAAAAAAGATTCTTTTCCTGTCTTCGCATTAGCTCAGTTACTCAGATCTGGTTAGTTTAGCAACGACGTAGTTCAGCAACGACGTCTGGTGTGGTTGACGGTTGTGTTCTTAAGGCTTTTAATTTTATGTGGTCACGGTGCCTGTTCATGTGTCTTTCTGGACACCCACACATGCACCCCGGAGCAACTTCCTGTTTTTCTGGGTTTTTTCCACCCTCCAAGTTGCATTTCCTTTATCACAAAAGTTTCCGCAAGGGATGGAGACAGCTGCATTCATCTGTTTGTTAAACTTTCCCAGGCCTTAAAATGACGGCTTAAGCAGCCTAGATGGGTAGAACGCCACCTGTTTTGAATACCACATAAAGGAAGCGACAACTTCAAATGGCCGCTGCTAAAATTACGTGGGTTGAGAGAGTTCTTGGTACCTAATAGTAGGGATGCCAGCCTCCAGGTGGGACCTGGAGATCCCCAGAATGACAGCTCATCTCCAGACTACAGAGATCAGTTCCCCTGGAGAAAACAGATGCTTTGGAGGGTGGACTGGATGGCTCCGTACCCCACGGAGGTCCCTGTCCTCCTGAGGCTCCACCCCCAAATCTCCAGGAGTTCTCCAGTCTGGATCTGGGAACCCTAACCCCCATCCCCCGCTGGTGACCCGGGAGGACCTGGTAACCAACGCTCCCGCTAAGCTGTGGAGTCGTGAGCAAAAATTCTACTTTGTGAGCTCCTGGCATTAAAGTGGTGAGCGAACTGTGTGCAAGTGGATTTTGCCATTCCACACAGTAAAATCCACTTGCAAAGTGCATTGAAAATGGATTGAAAGTGTATTATTTAGCGTGTGTGAAAGCGCCCATGTAAACCGCTGGGGTAAAAATGTGATAGAGGTAATTCACATCATCTTGGGAAAAAAACATTCTTTTCCTGTCTTCGCATTAGCTCAGATACTCAGATCTGGTTAGCTGTCGGATTAAATGAACCTTAGTTCAGCAACGACGTCTGGTGTGGTTGACGGTTGTGTTCTTAAGGCTTTTAATTTTATGTGGTCACGGTGCCTGTTCATGTGTCTTTCTGGACACCCAAAAAAGGCCCTGGGTTTTGACCACAAACAAGGTAAACAGAATAAGAAGGGAAAGGTGGGTGTGGCTGGATGACCACACTTCTGGTAACGTGGAGGGTGCGGCCTAATATGCTAATGAGCAGCGCTGTCAGGGGGTGTGGCCTAATATGCGAATGTGTTTCTGCTGTTCTACAAAAAGAGCCCTGTATGTCCCTCTTGCCAGGTTTGCACCTCGGAACGTTGCGATTGTAAATACAGGCCCAAAGTGCCCATCCCATTCGTCACCTGTGTCGGTTCGACTGGTCAAAATCCCCGTTTGAATTTCACCACTTTCCCTGCGCGGATTGGGCAAGTGAGTCAGGATTCGTACACGACTAAACTGGGCCATCCCTCGTCCCAAAGGGTTTTCAGAGTAAGATCTAGCCACAAGGTCCTCCTGGGGTTGAGATCTAAAGGTACACTTGTTAAACACCATTGGAGGGAGCTTGTTGGAGGATGGACTGGATGGCCCGTTGGAGGGAGCTTGTTGGAGGGAGTGTTAAATCAGGATTAGATGTGGCCCAGAGTGGTCTGTTCAGGCTGACCTTCCCCACAGGACCCGTTTCTGGCGGGGTGGGGGAAGTCCCGGTTTCTTGAATTTGTTTCTTGATTCGTACACGACTAAACTGGACCATCCCTCGTCCCAAAGGGTTTTCAGAGTAAGATCTAGCCACAAGGTCCTCCTGGGGTTGAGATCTAAAGGTACACTTGTTAAACACCGTTGGAGGGAGCTTGAAAGTGTTAAATCAGGATTAGATGTAGCCCAGAGTGGTCTAGTCAGGCTGACCTTCCCCACAGGACCCGTTTCTGGCAGGGTGGGGGAAGTCCCGGTTTCTTGAATTTGTTTCTTTCAGGGCATGCTGGAACCTTTTTGCAGGCAAATGGCCCCAGAAAGCAAAGGTCATGGAAAGGCCTGAAACCATGTTGGTTTGGGGGTGAGTTGTCAGCTGTGGAAAATCTCAGCCTGGCTCCTCTGGAATAGTAGGTGGTGAAGGCACAGGACTCTTGAGTATTGTGCCAGCAATCCCACTGCTCAGCCGTTTGGAAGCCCCTATTTTCTGCTCCCCGCAGAAAGCCGCAGGGAGCAGAAAGCAGGGGTTTGAACTTCAAATGGCTCGTGGCCTGATATGAACTGGGCTGGTGCGTATGGGCTTGTGGTTCGGTTTGTGTTTGAGTTACAAACGATGCCCAGCCCTTGTGTTTGAACCCGAGCCCCCAATAACTCCGTGTGAGTGAGGGCCTGTTATTAAAGAGGGCTAGGCTGCCCTGTCTGAGGACCTCGGGTGGGAAAGGGCCACATGTAAAATGCTCTCTTTATATTTTGAAAGAGACAAGAAGGGTGCAGTATTCCCTCTAAGATGAGTGAGTGTGAGCTAGCTCACAGTTTTTTAGCCTCCGGCTCACACATTTTTGCCTTAGCTCGGGAAGGATGGCTCCAGAGCAAGCTAATTTATGCAGCAGCCAAATCGCTCACTCACAAATTTAATGCCGGTAGCTCACAAAGTAGGATTTTTGCTCACAAGACTCCACAGCTTAGAGGGAGCCTTGGAGTGTGATGTCGTGGAACACAGTCTGGGGCAGGTGATGCTCCGTATTCTTGGTGCTTGGGGGGGGGGAAACAGTGGGAGGGCTTCAGGAGTCTGGCCCCATTGGTGGACCTCCTGATGGCGCCTGGTTTTTGGCCACTGTGTGACACAGAGTGTTGGACTGGGTGGGCCATTGGCCTGATCCAACATGGCTTCTCTCATGTTGTGGCCTACTGGTAACCCATAACTGGAGAGAAAAGTTTAAGAGAGTGGTGGGCACTCTGAGTGAGTGGAGAAGGGGCATCGCATCTACCTTGCAGGGTTGTTGTGAAGGTAGAATGGAAGAGAGGAGACTGAGACTGGAGAAAGAGTGGCATAGATGTGTAGTAATTCATAATAAAAACGAATCAATCGTGATATTCTCCCTTCTGTTGGCTGGCAAGTCTAAGAACCACCTAGTGCAGTGGTGGCGAACTTATGGGACGGGTGATAGAGGTGGCACTCGGAGCCCTCTCTGTGGGCACGCGTGCCATCGCCCCAGCCAGGCCCAGACCATCATTAAAATGTCGAATTCTCTGCCAAATAATTTTAAGTAGAAAGCATTTGGGGATTGCTTTCCTTACTTTGTTTGGATCATCTTAAGTTAATGTATGAGTTCTTTTTTTCTAAAACAAAACCTCAGTATTAAGGTTAAATTGCCGTGTTGGCACTTTGCGATAAATAAGTGGGTTTTGGGTCGCAGTTTGGGCACTCGGCCTCTAAAAGGTTCGCCATCACTGACCTAGTGAGTTGAGGGTGGAGGGGAAGGGAGTTTTGGAACCAGGAGATGCCAGCCTGTGCAGGTTTACTCTGAAGTAAGTCCTTCTGTTGACTCCCATGTGTATGCGCATTCTGTTGTGGCCTTAGTCCCTAGGCTGAGCGAGTCTGTTGTGCCTTTCTGGATGCTGCTTGTCAAGTTTATTTCAAAAAGCAATGCTTTCTCTTGTTTAATTAAGTGCTCTTTCTCCCTCTGACCTGGGATGTGAGCCTTTTGTTAAGTGGCTGGTTTATGGCCTGCTCTGGAAATCCAAGCCTACCGGTCCTGAAAAAGCTAATGGAGAGAAGTGGATGGTGGTGGTGGGGAGAGATCAGGATCCATCTGGTTTTGTCAAAAGTGGCCTCTATGCCGTGTCTGAAAGCCCGGTGCCGAATCGAAGGCAGGGTCTCTCTGGGTTCCAGCCATGTAACGCTGTCTTGCGGTCTCTGTGATTGCAGGTGAAAGACTTGACCAAGTTTTTGGACCCTGCAGGCCTTGGAGTGATCAGCTTTGAAGACTTCTATCGAGGAATTACAGCGATCAGAAACGGAGGTTGGTTTTGCTGTTATATCCGTGTGTGTGTGTGTGCGCGTGTGTGTGAATAAAATGGAACAGGTATGATTAGACTAGAGCACCTGACTAGGTCTGGGGAGATCTGGGCCTTAGTTCCCCACTCAGCTGTGAATCTCAGTGGGTGAACTAGAACCCATCCTAGTAGGTGCCCTGAGATCTGGATAGCCCAGGCAAAGCTCACATCTCGGAAGCTAAGCAGGGCCGAC
>NW_015161974.1:787291-789092 GCF_001447785.1 Gekko japonicus | reverse complement strand
TTGCCATTGCTTTCCTCCCAAAAAGCAGGGATGCATTTATTTATCAGGAACGTGAAGTCTGTCACTGCTTCCCTGACTTCCCCTTCTATTTGCCAAGGAGTGATGGGGCCGGATGCCATGATCTTAGTTTTTTTGATGTTGAGTTTCAAGCCAACTTTTGCGTTCTCCTCTTTCACTCTGAACAAGAAGCTCTTTAGGTCCTCTTCACTTTCTGCCATTAGAGTGGTATTGTCTGCATATCTTTCCCCAGCAATCTTAATTCTGGCTTCTGAATCATCCAGGCTGGCATTTCGCCCCTAGTTAAAAGCCTGGTGGAAGAGCTCTGTCTTGTAGGCCCTGCGGAACTGTAAAAGGTCCCATAGGGCCCTGATCTCGTATGGGAGTTCATTCCACCAGGTAGGGACCAGGGCTGAAAAGGCCCTGGCCCTAGTCGAGGCAAGGCAGATGCATAATTAAAGGACAATGGGACTCTCCCAAGACAGATGGCCTTGCCTTGGACTAATTCTGTCACATACCCAGCCTCAATTTCCCCAAACCCATTTACCCTTATTATGTAACTCAACGCTATTCACAATACCTGGTAGTTTTCCTGTCAGGTGTTTGGAGGGTCATCAAGAAACATTAATACCTATAGTTCAACCCCTGGCAATCTCATCAAGGTTTCCTAAGTTCTTTGTTCATCCCCAGAAAAGCAATCAGGTCATTGTATTTGGGGCAAACACAGCAGACAGCCCCAGGGAACATTTTTCCTATAACTGCCAGCACTCTGTGCCATAGCAGTATGTGTGTGTGTTCTCGGCACCATACATACACCCCCACTATGACAGACCCCTGCTTCTGCTTCTCTGTGAGGCAACTTTTCCTGCCACAATACTGTTCCCCTCTCTTTCTGAGCAGCCTCTTAGTAGAGTATTTGAATTATAAAATTATAACTTTCTGTGTGTCCCATCATGTGACTGAGAAGTTATTTGGCTTTTGCTGAGGTCAGACATTTATTGTAACTCAGCAGGAGCCCTCTTATAAAACCCTTTGGAAATGGCACTTGACATGAAGTAAAGTTAAAACAATATGGTTGATTTTATTGAACAGGCACAGCTGAGTTAGGAATAGGGCAGAGGATGAGAAATTGAGGTAAATTTGGTTGTTTATACAAATTATAATATTTTGAACAGGCAACAGCGTATAGACACAGTTCTTAACTGTGAGAGCCTTGTTTGTCTTGGACAGTGGTGGGCAAACTCATTAGTCAAGAGAGCCAAATATCAACAGTACAACGATTGAAATTTATTTTGAGAGCCAATTTTTTAAATCTTAAACTATATAGGTAGGTACATTGTTATTAACATAATTAGGGTACTCCTAAACTGGCCTTTGCTAAAAATGTCCTCAATCTGATTGAGGTACGTTCGCTGAGGTCGACCCCTTCCAACTCTCCCATCCACACTCGTCTTGTATACTTGTTTCATCTCCTTTCGTTCATCCTCTCTATATGTCCAAAGTATCCATAAAATTAAATCATGACAAAATAAATCATGACAAACACTAATGTGAACAATGGCCTTGCATCTCCTTGGAAAGTTTGGGTAAGTCAGGTTTGTATGTTGTTGTTTTTAATTTTAGGCACGCACTAGAGAGCATCAATATGTATGGCCTCGCTGGACCAGATTCAAGGTTCTTAGCTAGCAGCTAGCATTCTGTTCCCAACTGCAGCCTTCCAGAGGCCTCTGGAAGCTCAAAGAGCTGTTTGCCCTCCCCCATTCTCTCAACAGCATTTCATATTAAGAGGTTCAGTGTCCCTGAA
>NW_015161974.1:746192-785916 GCF_001447785.1 Gekko japonicus | reverse complement strand
TTGTAAAAAGAAATGAGCTAGCCTACAGGGCATACTCCAATTATATTTTAAAAAATAGCCTGCCTGGAGAAATAGTGGTCAGATTCTCAGGAAGACAAACCAGAGATGCCATCTTAAAAGCGACATCAGCAACTCCACTGAAAATGGGAAATGTAATCATCAAAACTTTAAAAGATATTCCATTTGAAATTCAACAAAAGAGGAAAAACTATAAAGATTTAATTTCTTTCCTTCAAACCAATGGAATATTGTACAGATGGGTGGTCCCGGAGGTTGTCATCTTTAAGATCAACGATAAAAGAGAGAAGATAGACTCCACCTTTAAAGCCAAAGAATTTTTACGGCGTCAGCTGGGAACAGAGGAAGAGTCTAAGGATAAAGAAACGAAATCTAGTGACTCTGCCACCTCTGGAACGGAAGAGGACTCTGCTGCAGAAACGGGTGCAGGTTCCGCCAGAGCTATATACGAAGCTGTATACAATTTTAGAGACAGAAAGCCGAAGTGAAGGCAGAAGGACTTGGAAAATGGCCTTTTGAAGCGAAGAACAAAAAGATGATCAGAAAGTTCTCTCATAACAACTAACATATTAACACATTTGAAGTGGTGATAAACAAGAACTCTACAAGTATATTGTGATATTAACACTTTTGGTACTAACACTCATACTAACAGGGATAAGATCTCCTCCTCTTGGGGTTTTAGCATAGTGTGGTTATCTTTCCTTTATCCCTAGTTGTAGTTCCCTTCCTAATATTTTCTTTGTAGTTCTGTAATCTATTGCAAAATAAAAAAATATCCCTTCGGGGGTTTGAAAAAAGAAATCTCCTCTTTCTAGGAGTGATAATTCTTTTCTGTTTGGTTAGATTGACAGTTTTCAACCTACTGTCCAGCCTCTTCTGTCAAACCTAAACCCCAGTTCTGGAGACTGTGAAAAATGGAATTCAGCTAGGGTTGGCACTTAGACTTCTGATTTTTGAAGTTTTCCTCAAATGTGTTGGTACACAGTAAAGGCAAGGAGTTGTGTCCCCTCACTTCTCTCAGACTGACACACACACTCCTCCTGACTGGCAACTGCCAAGCCAAAGGCCAAACAACTGACTTTCTCTGACAAAACTGACTACACTTTTGAAAGCTTTTCTCAGCTGGCGTTGACCATTCAGAGAGAAGGGGGGTGCATGCAGGTAAAGAAAGTACTTTACAGTGAGGCATTAACCCCTAATCTCCCAAAAGCATCCTGCTTTTGGAGGTCAGTTCATCACACCATCATGTGTGTGTGTTCTCGGCACCATACATACACCCCCACTTGGTGTGGGTCCTCTCCTCTTCTCAATGAAGCACTGGCCGTTTTGCTGCCTCTGCAGACCTTGATGTTCTAGATTGGGAAATATCACCTCTCCAATCTCTCTCTTTCCCCACTCCTCCCTGATTTCTTCTCAGCTAGCTTATGTGTTTGTGTGTTCTGTGTGCATGTTTCTGCCCTTTTATTATTCTTTAATAAAACAACTTCCAGTTGAACATCTGACTGGTTTATTTTGAGAGTTCTCTAAGGGAAAATCCTGGTATACATTGGTGGAGATCCCAGTTACCTGCCTCTCACTCTGTCTCTAAATTAATGTCCCCCACTAATTAGGAGCATAGTTCCCTCTAAGCTGAGTTGGTGTGAGTTAGTTCACAAATTTTTAGCCTCCGGCTCACACATTTTTGTCTTAGCTCAGGAAGGATGGCTCCAAAGCAAACTAAGTTATGCAGCAGCCAAATCGCTCACTCACAACTTTAATGCCAGTAGCTCACAAAGTAGCATTTTTGCTCACAAGACTCCACAGCTTAGAGGGAACATTGATTAGGAGGCTGCCTATTTGGATAACAACACAACAGGGCTGTTTTAAACACAACTGGATGGATGTGTTGGTCTACCATCTCATGATTGCTCCCATTTATATATTAGTCTATCATCCAAAGTTCCCTCTTAGCAGCCTGTCAATCAAAGTACTTTACAGTGAGGCATTAACCCCTAATCTCCCAGCTCTCTGAAGCTGATGCACAATGCATCCTGCTTTTGGAGGTCAGTTCATCACACCATCATGTGTGTGTGTTCTCGGCACCATACATATGGTTATGGCCTATTGTATGGTTACATACAACTGGACAAGTGCAGGAGATAACCACACTGCCCTGTAGTGGGGCAGAAGGTGTAGGAGAGTCACCACCTGCCAGGTGGGGACTGGAGATCTACCAGAATCACAGCTGATCTCCAGACTATAGAGATCAGTTCCCCTATTTTTTGAGTGTTCCAGTGAGCATTGCACATTGCCTTGTGTCATTTTGATCAGGCCTTAAATCAGGGTTGCCATCCTCCAGGTGGGGCCTGGAGACCTTCCAGAATTACAACCAATCTCCAGACTACAGAGATTACTCCCCCTGGAGAAAATGGAGGGTGGACTTTACAGCATTATACCCTGCTGAGATCCCTCCCCAAACCCCACCATCTCCAGGTTCCACCTTTAAACCTCCAGGAATCTCCTGGCCTGGAGTTGGTAACAATCACGTTTTTAAAAACAATTTGGGCCCCGTGCCTCTGTGAACCGCTTTTGCCAACCTTGTCTTGACCCGTGAAGAAGAAAGTATTAGAGACCAGCTGACATTTTCAGAACTACGACTCCCGGGACTCCTTGCGATGGACTCTTGCTCCAGAGACGAGTTGGCGCTGGGAAATGTAGTCCAAGTGCACTGGGCGCTTGCTTGGCGTTCGGTTGCCCCCTGGCTGAGCGTCACTTGTGCGGAGAGGAGGCGGCAGAGTAGGGAGGGAAGGGGAGAGAGGAGCTGGAGGGTTGTCGAGCGGCCGCGGCAGCATCCCTCGGTGGAGCCAATCGCAGAAGCCGGGGGCGGGGCGGGGCGGAGGATGGAGCCAGCGGCCGCCGCTGCAAGAGGAGCCGTGCATGGCTAGGCTGCGCGCTTCCCGACCGCGGCTCCAGTGTGGGGAGCTGTTCAGCGGCCAGGTGCTGAGTCTCTCGCATGCTGCCGCCGCGGCTGGGAGCATGGAAGTGGGAGGCAACTTCCTCCTCCTCGGCCAGGCACGGTAAGTGACTGGAGAGCCGCAGGGATTAACCCTCCCTCCCTTTCAACGGCTGGATGCCCCTTTTTTTGCTTCAGGAGAGGAAAGGGCGTTTATGCGCGTCTCCTTTTCGCCTGCTTTGCTCTCCTTCCTCTTCCCGGAGGTGGGTGTGAAGTCCATGCTTTGTGATTTGGAGAAGGGAAAGGGGGGGGCATCGTGTAGACCGGGTTCCCCACCCCCACCCCCCGCCACAGGCTTTTGCATCTGCTCGTTTCTCCTTGATGGAAGCGTCTTTGATTTTTATTTGACTCAAGGATTCAATGGCACGGGAAACTCGTGCCGGGCAAGCTGCAGAATATGCAGCCACATCAGGACTTGGGGGACTCCTGGCTGAACAGAGGCTGCTCCTGGACACGCCCCTCCTAAACTTGGGAGGTGCTGTGCGCCCCCCCCCCCCCGTGAAACCTCTGCTTGGAACCCCAGGAGTACGCCTCTGGGTAGCCCTGGTGCAGGAACAGAAGAATCAAGTGATGTGATTTAGAATGGAGGCAGCAGCTGGGATTTTAAAAAATGCTTCCCTCGGATTGTAGAACTCCTACCTCCTCCTCCTCCAGTTCCTTTCCCCGGTTTATTGGAGGGTTTTTTGGCACAATATAATTTCTGTAGATGGGTGGGTGGCAGGGATCTGGGAACCAGCCGGCGGTGGGCAGGTCAGCGGTTGCAAGAGCAGAGGCTGACAAGACAGCATGGGTGTGCTCATGTCCAAATTCCAAGCCTTCCTCTCAGGGACCGAATTTGACTGCTGCCCATTGTGCCATCTGCTGTAGACTCCCCGGACTTGAGACAGATGGGGCATGCATGCCAGTGCAATAGAACAGCCAGGGCACACACCCACACCCTGCTGGTGGGGTTGTCTGTCTGGTCTGTGGTCTCTTTTCCAGAGCCATTGGATCAGATCGGTTTCCTTGCTTTGTCCCACATCAGGTGTATCAGACAGAAGGAGGTGGTGCTGTGTGTGCAGAGTGGAGGCGGGAGTGGGGGGGGAGGAAACGGGGATTATTGTTGCTTTACAATTTCTCAGTCAGTGATGAGTGAAAAGAGGTCAGCTGCTCAGAAGAGGCCACTCGGCGAAGCGCTTCTTTTGGGCGTGGATAATGCCAGTCTGAAGTTAAACTGAGGCGCATGGCTGCCACATGAGAAAGAGCCATACGAGTGCCTCCCAAGGCTCCTTGGGTGGAGGTGGGGGGTAGGGAGATGGCCACTGTAAGGCATGGCTGGATTAATACAAGAGCAAACCAATTAGCACTCGGCCATCTGGCTTTGTCTGGACAGGGAAGGGGAAACAGGCTCTTGTAGATCCAGGGTGCAAGTCTGACCAGTGATGGGCATATGGAGGATTTTAAATCCAACAGCTATGCGAGATCTTACCCCCCAAAAAATTAAAATAAATGCCAGTCAGGATCATGAACAAAGGTGGCTTATTCCAGGATTGGCTCTTTTGTGTGTGTGTGTGTGTTCTCAATAATGTCAGCCATATTTTTTTTGGTGCATGAATGGTTCAGTTTCTCATGGACGTTCCCTCCTGCAATTATACTGTAGGTGTGTTCGGTCCTCAGAGGGGCTACTGGCTCTTCGGGACAAAGTGAAGCTGCAGGAGTGTGAGCGCCCCATTTCTTTTGAGTATCTGGCAAGAGTGGATAATAGGATTTTGGCCTCAGCTGGCTATTTTATAGCAGGCTGCTGATCCATTGATGTGCCGATGGAAAAGCCTCTCGGCTAAGAAAAGCTAGCAGATCAGGGAATGGGGTTTGAAGGGAAAGAAAAACAGAATAGGTCGAAGAGGGAGCCTCATACTTGCCTATACAATTACTCTGGCAGTTCTAGAAGTGAAGTTCCAGATAAACTGCTGTGAATCTCTTGAAGTACTTCCACTGCCTTGGTTTCACATGCTCTCCATGTGGGAAAGGGGTGGATCCTCCTCTTTTACTGCATGCTTTTGAGTGGAGATTCCAATGAGTCACTATCAGGCATGCACAGGGACCTTAAAACAGCCCTGGAGCAGGTTCAGCTGAGTGGCCCTCGAACTCAGTGCTCAGAGGCCGTTTGGCTTGGATAGATCCAGAGGAGTTAGCTGTGTTCGTCTGTTGCTGCAAAACAGTAAAAAGCCCAGTAGCACCTTTAAGACTAACAAACTTTATTGTAGCATAAGCTTTCAAAAAACACAGCTCTCTTCATCAGATGCATGGAGAGCTGTGTTTCTCGAAAGCTTATAATACAATAAAGTTTGTTAGTCTTAAAGGTGCTACTGGGCTTTTTACTATTTGACTTGGATAGGGGCCACAATGCCCTTGGCCACTGCAGTGCTGATACCCGTGGCCTGGGTCTGTTGCAGGGTCCACTTGTTCCTTCCTGGCAGTGGCCCACTGGAAACTATGCCAGTAAGTTAAGGGGTCAGTCCAACCCCAGGTATTATTTTTTGGCTACAGTAGTCATGGTAACATAATGTAGTATAATGGTTATAGGGTTGGACTAGGGTGTGGGAGGCTTGGTTCAAATCCCCGCTCTGCCATGGAAGCTTTCTGGGAGACCTGGGGCCAGCTGCACTCTTTCAGCCCCAAATACCTCTTGGGGCTGTTGTGGGGACTGAATGGAGGAGAGCAGAATGATGTAAGGTGTTTTATGTTCCCACTGGGGAGAAAGGGTGAGGTATAAGCAGGGCTTTTTTTCCCTGGGGGAATGCGCTAGAACGAAGTTCAGGAACCGACAAAATTCTTTTAGTTTTTAGTATGCAGATTGAAAATTTCATTTTCCTCTTGAGAGTTTTGGCATCTCTTTTTCAAAAAAAAGAAGAAGAGCCCTGGTAAGTGATGGATTCCAATGAGGGTGGATAGAAGGAAGGAAGGAAAGGAGGGAGAAAAAGAGAAAAAGGCAGAAAGAAAGAAAGAAAGAAAGAAAGAAAGAAAGAAAGAAAGAAAGAAAGAAAGAAAGAAAGAAAGAAAGAAAGAAAGAACCAGGGAACTGTTCCAGGTGAAATAGTCCAAAGTCAAGGGTCACATTCTTGACTATGTGGTGTAGGTTGATGGCAATGTTCCCTCTACGCTATGGAGTCTTGTGAGCAACTGGCATTAAAGTTGTGAGTGAGCGATTTGGCTAGTGCATAAATTGGTTTGCTCTGGAGCTGTCCTTCCTGAGTGAAGACGTGTGAGCCGGAGGCTAGAAAAACTGCGAGCTAGCTCACACTAACTCAGCTTAGAGGGAACACTGGTCGATGGGTATTTGTTCTGGAGCCATGGCTCAGTGGCAGAGCATCTGCTTGGCATGCAAAAGGTCCCAGGCTCAATCCCTGGCATCTCCAGTTAAAAGGACCAGAGAGTGGGTGATGTGAAGGACTTCTGCCTGAGACCCTGGAGAGCTGCTGCCAGTCTGAGTAGACATGACTGACCTTGCTGGACCAATGATCTGATTCAGTGTAAGGCAGCTTCATGTGTGTGTTCCTGTGTGCATTCTGCTTCATGCCTAGTCAAGCACCAGTGCGTCAGAGGAGCCAGGGGTGGCTGAACATCCACCAACTGGTGACTTGGCATTGCCAGTCTCTGCCCTTCTCCAGATATTTCCCACCATGGTTTTTCTTTAGGGACTGCTGTTAATCAATGGATGATCATTTTCTGCTGAGCTGCTGGTCTGTTACTCAGGGGGGTTCATTAAAAAGTGTAGGTTGAGAAGTCAGTGCCAGGTCGATCTTAAAAACAAGAAGAGGAGATGGGGGGTGGGGTGGAAGCCCAGTTGCTCAGCAGAAATAGGGAGCAAACCTAAGCAGATCTACACTGAAGGAAGTCCTGTTTTACTTCCTCCTGGGGAAAGCATTTCGTGGAGTGCAGCCTCAACCACCCCTTCCATTGCCACTCTAAGCAGAGTTGTGCTCTTCTAAGCCCAGTGACTTCAGTGGACTTAGAAAGGTGTAACTCTGCCTAGGGCGGCACTGTTATGACTCGGAAAGTGATTGTGCTGGGCTGCTGTACAGAAAACAGAGTCGGTACAGAGCTGAAACCCAGGAGCAGAAGTCTCAGGAGATGCTTCTGTCCCTGGAACTTAGCATTTCAGATTGCAGCTGAAGAGAATCAAGTGTCTGACTGAGTCACATGTTTGACTGTTTCTCTGCCCTCCTGCGCATGGATGCTCCCTGCACATTTAAAGCTAACAGAACTGTGGGTGGGGTTCTACAGAAGGGTGTTTCCAGCTCATGGATTCTCCTTGCCTGAAATGGTGCAGTCCGTCGTCATTTTAGATTCCCTCCGTCCAATTTTAGGTAGTCATACAGCTCGCTGGTGATGTGCTTGGTAGCTTTTGTTTGCTTGTTTTGCCATGAAGTTGCAACTGACTCATGGCGACCTCATCATGATGTTCGGAGGCGGTTTGCCATTGCCTGCTTCTGTGCAGCAACCCTGGGCTTACTTTGTAGTCTCCCATCCAAGCACTAAGCCAGGGCTGACCCTGCTTAGCTTCCAAGATATCGAGCTAGCCTGGGCTAGACAGGTTGGAGGGATTGGCAGCTACGGGCATGTATAAAATGTTTCTCCATGTGCGACGTGCTTAAATATCAGACAAAAGTGACACCCAGCCCAAGGGAGGTGTGATGATCTATCTCCCACTGACTGGGAGATGAAATAAATGTATTTATTTTAAATGAATAAATGGAAACCGGGTGATTGGAAGATTTCACATGTTCTTTTACTGTATTTATTTATTTGGCATAGTTTAATCCTGCCTTCCAAACACGAAGTTCATGGTAGCTAAGCATACCTTGGTCTCCCCCTCTTCCTTTTACCTTTACAAACAACCTTCCAAGGTAGCTTAACCGGAGGGAGAAAAGCTGGCTTAAGGTCACCCAGTGAATATCATGGCTAAGTGGGGATTTGAGAGACAAAGCAAGAAGAAGAAGAGGAGGAGGAGGAGGAGGAGATTGGATTTATACCCCGCCCTTCACTTGGAGTCAGAGCGGCTTACAATCTCCTTTCCCTTCCCCTCCCCACAGCAGACACCCTGTGAGGTAGGTGGGACAGAGAGAGCTCTTTTGAGAACTGCTCTTGAGAGAACTGCTCTTGAGAGAACAGCACTGAGAGAATTTATGACTGACCCAAGATCACACCAGCAGCTGCACATGGAAGAGTGTCCCCCCGCTTAAGGCCCACCATCCTACCCATTCCCCCAAATCGGGGGGGGGGGGACTCATAACATTGTCTAATGCACAAGATATGAAAAAAGCCACAAAGAAAACAAAAGAACAATGTAATTTATCATAGTCTATATTTTGTCTAGATTGTTTTGTGTGTTTGTTTCAAACCAGTTGGCCTTTATGGTCTTTTTTAATATCTTGGTGTTTCGGATAATGGTATTTCTTTTTCAGCCCCCCCTCCCCCCTCTCTTTCCTCTGCTTTGTGGATTGGTTGCATGTTTTGGTTTCCCTTTTTTACGTTGTTTGAGTGGGGATTTGAACCTGGGTCTCTGAGGGCCATGGCTCAGGGGCAGAGCATCTGCTTTGCGTGCAGAAGGTCCCCGCTTCAGTCCCCAGCATCACCTCCAGTTAAAAGGTTCAGGTAGTGGTAGATGCGAAAGATGTCTACCTGAGACCCAGAGGAACTGTTGCCAGGCAAGAGTTGACAGCATTGACCTGGAGGGGGCAAGGGTCTGACTCCGTAAAAGGCAGCTTCATGTGTTCAAGTTTGGGCTTAGTGAATGTGTAGGTTGGCCTTCCAGTGGGGAGAGGAAGTACTTTCAAGACTTTGTTTTCCTGTCCTACAGTCAGTGATTTTGGGGTTAGGCTCCATAATGGGCATTGTTAAATTGTGAGGCAAACAGCAGTGGCACACTGAAGGCAGCTTGATTTGTCCGTGATGACAACCGCTCCTCCGTTGTCAGCTTCTTTAATCATGATGTCTGGGTGGTTTCTGAGGCTGTTTATTGTCGTTCTTTCCGTGTGTGTGAGGTTATGTTGTGAGAGATGATGTTTCTCGATCACGTCAGTTTAGGATTGGCGGTGAAAACATTCCATGTAGAGATCGAGTGCGGCATTTTGACCATCAGGGGATATCTGTTGAAGGGGGATTTGACTCTTGAAAGCTTCTTCCCTGGAAATCCCATTGGTCTTTAAGGTGCTACTGGACTTGAATCTGGCTCCTCTACGGCAAGACCAACACAGCTTCCCCTCTGACTGTCTAGACTGTATGAATCCACAATTTCAAGTGTAAGAAGTAGAAATGATTAGGAATGAAGACGATCCAGAGGTAGACTTCTACTTGAGACCTTGGGAAACCTCTGCCAGTTTGAGTAGACAATACTGACCTTGATGGACCAATAGTCTTATTCAGTATATGGCAGCTTCTTTGCGTCTTCATGTTTTCCCCCCCCCGGACTCAAACGTCACATTTCTTTTCTCCTACTGCAAATACTTCCTCCCCCACTTTAGTTAAAGGGGTGCAGTTGACTTCAGGTGATTTTAGTATGATCATCTTAAAATAAATCAGAAAGACTTCTGACTGAAGTCTTTAAAAATGTTTTCCAAAATCTACTTTCAAGATTTGGAATGAAGAAATGGGCAACCCGATCCTAGGGCTAGTATGTCCCAGTGTGTCCCTGAGGCTAGTCCAGTCCCAGCCTAGATAGTATCCTATGCTCTGTCAGGAGATAAATTTCTTTAAAAGAACAAACCCAAGGAAACTTAGGGCACAGAAATAGCTATGGAGTGTGTAGCAGTGCTGCCAACACCCACTAATCATAGTGCGGCACAAAGAGGACACTCCTTCCCATGATAGCTATGTATGGAAAGAACAAACCAACGGAAACACACACACACAAGACATCCATGAAATACCTCCGTGATGTCTTCATGCCCAGTGTAACCCACAACTAAGGACATGGAAGGTGGCACAGTGCCCTTTTCCAAACAAATTCTCTTTTGGCAGATAGATGTACAGGGAATGAAACCTGTCCCCTAGCACTGTACACCCCTCATTTAGGAAATGGAACCAGTAGGGAAAACCCATGTCCTCTTCCAGAGAATGGTGTCCCTGAGAGGAGATGGAGCTCTATTTTGGGGGTCAGACCATTATTTATTTATTTATTTATTTGGTTCCATTTCTATCCCTCCCTTTCCACAAACGGGCTCAGGGTGGGTTACAACATTGGTCATCAAACAATAAAGCCAGACATTAAAAACTGTAAAATCTCCAGCCCTACAACGATGGCATTCAAACAACTTCAAACTATTTACATGGTGCATCGATATAATTCAGTTAAAAACCAGAAAGGTGGGTTGTTGTTCAGAGTCCTCAAAAATTGAAGACCTTGTAATTAAATGAAACGGATGGTCACAGGAGGGGCCAGATGAGGGAACACAGAAGACACTAGGAGAAGCAGCAAGAGAACACACGACAGAATATTCTTGAGTGTGTGGGGGAGACAAGCTCAATGGAAATGTTTCTACTGATACCAGCACAGCATTACATTGGCAACAGGGGAAAGATCTGGGCTGACAGAACTTAAGTTTCTGACTAAGTCCTGCCCCTCCCTTGAGAAGCCTCTGGCATCTTCCTTTCTGTCACTTACATTGGAACAGCTGAACCAAATCGGTGTTGGTGTAGGGTTGCGAGGCTGTACCTGGCAACTGGTGGGTTTGGGAGCAGGAACCTGGGGAGAGGCATGACATCCTATGCACCTCTATGTTGCTTCTAGGGAAAAAAATCAGAAGTGATAGGGGGTAGTTCTAGGAATTGCCAGAAACTCTATGGTAAAACTATGGTTCCTAGAGCTACTCCATGTCACTTCTGGCATGTCTCCCGATACACTGGCATATCTTGAAGCTATACCAGCATAGCTATTTAGGTATTTGGGAACCACCTTTGAATTACGGCTTCAAATGCTCAGATTCTGTAAAATTTCACTTTTGGCTTTAGGTTACATTCAGTTCTTTCCTGAGCAGAGTTACTCCCTGCTAAGTTAATTGAATTAGAAGGACATAATTCTATCTTGGATTGCATCATGATGGTCACTAGCAGAAACCATTTCTCTAAACCGTACTTAATGTGTAGTCTAAAACCCACACTGCCTCTGATCTAGAAGCCTTGACTGTCT
Organism: Gekko japonicus; assembly: GCF_001447785.1. Classification (NCBI taxonomy): domain Eukaryota; kingdom Metazoa; phylum Chordata; class Lepidosauria; order Squamata; family Gekkonidae; genus Gekko; species Gekko japonicus. The sequence goes on along the minus strand of NW_015161974.1, from coordinate 774,736 downwards.
GTGTTTATCTGTGCAGGGCTGAGAACTATTTGCATGTGCTCTGAAGCAGTCTCTTTGGCTTGCACCCAAGAGTCCGCCCAGGGTGAACGCAAGTTGTGAGAAAGTGAGACTGTGGCACCACCTCTGGCATCAGCAATTGCTAACTGACACTGAACACCATCTTGCTGATTCTTAACCTGTGGCAAAGATGGTCAGATGACAAGCCTGGTGGGAGGAAAAGTTTCCTTTCCTCTCATTTGGGGACCCACCTGTAGCACAGGTCAATTCACTTCTGCCTGCCAATATTTCACCATGCATGAGGCATCTGAGTGCATGGAAAGGATACTGAGCAGGACCCGGGCCCCTGGATTTTTTTACTGCTGTAAATGCATGAGCTCCAGCTCCAGGCCTGGATAGCCAGGCTAGCCTGATCCTGTCAGATCTCTACTGATACCAGCACAGCATTACATTGGGAAAAATCTGGGCTGACAGAACTTAAGTTTCTGACTAAGTCCTGCCCCTCCCTTGAGAAGCCTCTGGCATCTTCCTTTCTGTCACTTACATTGGAACAGCTGAACCAAATCGGTGTTGGTGTAGGGTTGCGAGGCTGTACCTGGCAACTGGTGGGTTTGGGAGCAGGAACCTGGGGAGAGGCATGACATCCTATGCACCTCTATGTTGCTTCTAGGGAAAAAAATCAGAAGTGATAGGGGGTAGTTCTAGGAATTGCCAGAAACTCTATGGTAAAACTATGGTTCCTAGAGCTACTCCATGTCACTTCTGGCATGTCTCCCGATACACTGGCATATCTTGAAGCTATACCAGCATAGCTATTTAGGTATTTGGGAACCACCTTTGAATTACGGCTTCAAATGCTCAGATTCTGTAAAATTTCACTTTTGGCTTTAGGTTACATTCAGTTCTTTCCTGAGCAGAGTTACTCCCTGCTAAGTTAATTGAATTAGAAGGACATAATTCTATCTTGGATTGCATCATGATGGTCACTAGCAGAAACCATTTCTCTAAACCGTACTTAATGTGTAGTCTAAAACCCACACTGCCTCTGATCTAGAAGCCTTGACTGTCTGTGTTTATCTGTGCAGGGCTGAGAACTATTTGCATGTGCTCTGAAGCAGTCTCTTTGGCTTGCACCCAAGAGTCCGCCCAGGGTGAACGCAAGTTGTGAGAAAGTGAGACTGTGGCACCACCTCTGGCATCAGCAATTGCTAACTGACACTGAACACCATCTTGCTGATTCTTAACCTGTGGCAAAGATGGTCAGATGACAAGCCTCGTGGGAGGAAAAGTTTCCTTTCCTCTCATTTGGGGACCCACCTGTAGCACAGGTCAATTCACTTCTGCCTGCCAATATTTCACCATGCATGAGGCATCTGAGTGCGTGGAAAGGATGCTGAGCAGGACCCGGGCCCCTGGATTATTTACTGCTGCAAATGCATGAGCTCCAGCTCCAGGCCTGGCTAGCCAGGCTAGCCTGATCCTGTCAGATCTCCGAATCTAAGCAGGATCAGCCCTGGTGAGTACTTGGATGGGAGACCATCACGGAAGTCCAGGGTTGCTCTGCAGAAGCAGGCGAGGGCAAACTGCCTCTGAGCGTCTCTTGCCTTGAAAATCCTGCAGGGGGTTGTCATAAGTCAGCTGAGACTTAATGGCACTTTCCAGCACCAAATAGTGTTCTACTTCTGTTGTCCCAAAGGCTTTCCAAAGACAGGTTCTGAGGTTGATTTCAGGGAAATCTGCCTCAGAGGGAACTCTTGATCCTGGTTTCTGCTGTGATTGACGACAAGCTGCAACACAGTCGCCAAGAAGACAGGAATCGCTTTCTACCACTGTTTCTTTCCACATCTCGGTTATGCTCCTTTCCCCTGGCATGGCACCCTGCCCCAGGGAGGTCTGCTTTTTTGCCACTCAGGCAACCTTCCGCAGTCCTTGTGTCCCTTCACCAAGTGGCTTTTTGGGGGAGACACCAGTTCAGTATGAGAAATCTCTGGTGATCCTCCTGCTTTCCAAAAGGCTTTTTTAAAACGAGGACTCTCCATCTACTTTTTAAATCCATCGGTACAATGCTGTCAATAAAGATGGTATGTCACAGAGTAATAAGCAGAAAAGACAGGCCCCTGCTCCACTAGGATTGCCATCTCCAGCAGGGATGTGATGTCACCCTAGACCTTCCTTTTCTCCTGGAATCTATGGTATACCATAGAGTCTGAGGCTCCCATTTCCTCCAGGAGAATTGATCTCTGTAGTCTGAAGGCTGGTTGTAATTCCAGGAGAACTACAGGCTCCACCTTGAGGTTGGTAGCCATGCCCATGGAGCTTACAATCTGTATTTCAACAAAGGTAAGAAGGAAGGGTAACTAGAGATCAGGGTCTCTTCAAGGTATTTTGTTGCAGGTACTTCATCTCCAGTGCCCTGCACTGCCTGCACTTGCCTGGGATCCAGCCAGGAGTGGTGTGGGTGTAGGAAGGGACCCCAGTGATCTCCTGGGCTGCTGACAGCTGGTAGTGAGCTGAGCCCCTGCAGCACATTGACACCCTCCCTGTTATGTCCCCCTTGGAGATGCCGGGGGGGGGGGGCTGGCCAGAGAACTGGCCTGGCAGTGGATGAACGTGAATAAATGCAGTAACGTACCCTTGAGCTTCCAAGTGGGATCGTCTATTAAAGCTGTTGTGAATGAGAATGGTGCTTATCTTATACAACCGAGCCTTTAGAGATGCTAGAAGTTGCACTTGTATTTCATGGCCATTTGTCATAATGCTATTTTTCTCCATCTTTCTTCCATCTGGGTCTCCAAGTTTCTTACATCTAATAGCCAAGGTTTGGCTCCTATGCCAATAAAAGAATCTGTACTATAGAGCTAATGCAGGCCCCTAGCCAGGATTTTTTTTAATTCGGGAGGCCTTTAAATAAATCGGGGGGGACCCTGCGCACCCCCCAAGGGAGCACCACAGATAAAACAAGAAATTGGAAGTCGCCAGGCCTGGGGTGGATGGGGAGTGGGGGGGGGCTTGGCAGTAAGTTGTGGGGCCGGGCCCTGAGATGCCCCACTGTGGCTCCAGGCCTGAGCTAATGCCAGGTACAGTGTAGGGTCCTGCAAACCCTGAGAAACCCCAGGTCTGCAGAAAAATCTGATCTGATTTGTTTTGTTTTTTTTTTCAGAACTTCTTCCTGTGCATATGCAGAAGTATAAAAAAATAATTTTGGAGCATGAGAGAGATTTTGGGATGCTGTATGGGACATATCCAGTTTGGGTGGAAAGGCATATTCTGATGTTTTGTGCTTCCGTGGTGTGTGTGGACCTGATTTGAATTGGGACCGTGGTGCATGGGAACTTCAATCATTTTCTTGATTTGACGTGGTCGGGGGGGGGGATCCTATTTGCCCCACTGTGGAAACATAACATGTAGCTCATTAGTATAAGTCCTATCCCCAGTGGGGAAAACCCAATTTTCTGGATGTTTTCAGCTTGGGAAAATGGCGTAAGAGAAGGTCTAAGCCCCCCTCGCTGTACACCACAGTCCCTATCTGTATAAGACCCCAATATGCGTGGGAAGTGTGGAATTTCAGAATGTGCCTCTCCTCCAGACCCAGGGATATCCCTGAAGAAAACAAAACAGAGTGGGAACCACAGACTTTGGAGATGATTTTCAGTTAAAGGTTTCACAGAATAGGCAGGCTTCTGGGGAAACGGCAGACCTAACCATTCCTGTCTTCATAATTCTCCTCCTCTGCCAGAATCTCAATTTTGCTCAGGTTCTCCTTAGCTTGCTCAGTCAGCTTTGCAGGGGAAAGTGTTTTGGGTGAAATTTCTTTGCCATACAGTTGTCCTGCATTTTAAGTCTCGATTGTAAACATTGGAAGGGAATACTTGTTCAAACAAAAGCTATTTCTAGCAGGCTGCTGAAGTCATGGAAATAGTGTAGTCAAGTGTCGAAGCCGCACAAGCTCAAGATAAGATTTGAGACCACTGAGTGGACCAAATGAAGGGGGAAACGGCTGCGCCGAGCAGTGCCTCTTGAGGGGTGTTAGGCAAGCAGTGCATCTGGAATCTGGGGCAAAAACAAACAAACAAAAAAAACAAACCCAGACCCTGCTCTGTAACACTAGCAGAATTCTAGCTAGGTGAACGGTCAGAAGATTTGCTTTATTGCTGTGCTTTGTTTGGAGTTCATTTATTAAACTTTTGCTATTGGAAGCATGCGCATTACAGGCTGACGATTCATGTTTCCAGTGAAGTGCAATAAGTACAGTGTCAGACAAGAATCAGGGTGGTCTGGGTTCAAGTTCCTTCAGGACCTGCCCTAGCCCAGCCTCGAATTGGGAGGAAGACATTTAGGAGGAAGAGGAAGAATTCTCAAGGGCTAACAAGCCCCCCTCCATAGTCAACACTATCCCAAGAGGAAGAACTCTCAAGCCCCCCTCCATAGTCAACACTATCCCTGAGACTCCCTGCATCCCAGGACATGAACCCCCCCCTCCCGCCTTCTTTGCCACTAGAAGCTCCTTGTTCTAATACATCATCTTGACTTTGTGTTCCAAGTGCAAAAAGCCTACAGTCTTGTCCTTAGAGAAGTTCATTCTTGCATCACCGGAGCACTTAAACACGACTCGGTGTGTGTCGCAGCTGTGTTTCTCTGAGCACCCTCTCGTTCAGCTGGGTTGATGTTAAAACAACTCAGTCACAGCCAGCCAGCCTCAGGATTGTATTGCCGGTGGAACAGGGAGAGCCAATTCCACAGAAAGGACCTCCCAGAGTAATCCCTTCCTATGCAGTTGACTCTCAGAAATGAGAGCTGGTCATGTAAAAACCAGTTGCTGCAGGGCTAGTGCAATATACAGTGGGCTTCTGAATGTCAAACTCATTCTCTAGTTTGCCATGATTTGTAAGGGGAGGGAAATTCCTGCAGGGGTGTGTGTGTGAGTGGCTGAGTGTGTGAACTGCTCTATCGTAGGCGACGTAACTCTTCTCAAGATACCTCCCTTGACCAGGGATGACCTTGAAGCCAAGCTGTGCCTGCTTCGCTGTTTTAGATAAGGGACCCATATATTCACAGGTGTGTGGGGGCCCACGAAAGCTAGGCGGGATGTTTGCAGAGTATGATTGGATGTACTCGAGGGGGGGGGCTTTGTTTGAACTGTCTATATCTTTGGATTCTCCCGCCAGAACCCCAGTTCTGACACAGTACTGGTCTGGCCTGGAACATGATCATTTCTCAATAAACAAATTACTGCCAGAGAGTGTTGTTGAGAGTAACTTTATCCTGGAGTCTGACACCGAATGATCCTGTGATTCAAGAGCGATTTCAGATTCATCATTGGTTGGTAACTCACTATTGAACGTCTCTTTTCCTCAAACCTAAGCAAAAGAAACATAACTGAAATCAATTCTCCAATCTGTATTCCCCCATTCTGAGCATCTGTTGTCAGGAAACGTTTGTTTTTAAGGGTTATCCCCTCCCCACACACACATTGCAACAATTCTTATATTGCTTGCAATATACCTTAACATACTGTTAAGGTAAAAATCGCCTCTAGAATTTGAAAAAAAGCAGAGGTCATTTCGGGGGGGATCGCGGGGGATCGCAGTTCCCCCGGGTGAGGTACAGGGGGCGGGGCACATGACGAAGCCCCGCCCCCTGCTTCTGGCCGCCCCGCTTCCGGCCCTCATTCAGCCAGGAGGAGGCAGGAGAAGAGGGAGGGTGTAGAGGGTAAGTTGCTTCCTCCCTGCCTCTCCCCACCCCTGCCTACCTGGGGCCAGGGAGGGCCTTCGCGGGGCTTCCTTGCACTCCCGCCGGCCTTGCAGGTCCACCGCCGGGCCCCTCATGGGGCTCGGCAGTGGAGCAGCAAGGCCAGCAGCGGCGGCCGGGACTGTTGGGGGCGGGGTGGGGCTCGCCAGTGGAGCAGCACGGACTGGCGGTGGCGGCCGGGACCGTTTGGGGCGGGGTGTGTGGCCTTATGACACACGTCTGGTGATGTCAGGGGGTGTGGCCTTATGACACACTTCCGGTGATGTCAGGGTGTGTGGCATATGCTAATGAGTTATGCTAATGAGTTCCCCTAGCTCTTTTTCTACGAAACGACCCCTGAAAAAAAGTATTCAGAGGACAAGCAAAATGACTCAAACTCTGCACTTGTAAGAATAGAGGAAGAGAAAGGGGGAGTTTGTCATGAAACTAACATGACATCTGTACTTGTCAGCTTCTCTATCTAGTTGATACATTCACTGTGGCCAGAACTGTATACATGAAACTTAGAGGAGGAAGGAGGTGATGTGAAAGATGATCACCTGAGATCCTGGAGAGCTGCTGCCAGACTCTGTAGACAATACTAACCCTGATGGACCAATGGTCAAATTTAGTATAAGGCAGCTTCATATGTTAATGTCCCCCCTCCGAAGCATGCACTCAGCAAGTAAAACACTTCCTATCGGCTAGATCAAGATGGGTAGCCGTGTTAGTCTGTCTGTAGCAGTAGAAAAGAGCAAGAGTCCAGTAGCACCTTAAAGACTAACAAGACTTGTGGCAGGGCTCACTTCTTCACAGAAGCTCATCCCCTGCCACACATTTTGTTAATCTTGAAGATGCTACTGGACTCTAGCTCTTTCCTATGATATGTGCACTCCGTGCAAATTCCTAACCATGGTTCGCATGGTCTTCCACCCTTCCAACTTTGGAGGGAGGAACCCTTACAACAGATCTTGTAAGACAAGTCATGATCATTATCCCATACTGCAGATAGGGAAGGATGCGGCTGAGTGGCTTGTGAAAGGCTACCTGAGTAAGTTAGGGCAGAGTCAACATTCAAACTGGGGGCTTCCCGATTCACGCAGTTCTGCCCCAGCAACTCTCAGAACTAAGGATTTTAGTCTCTGAAAGCTTGAGATTTGACATGTGTATATTGAAACCATGGGCTGCATCAGTTTGCAGGCAAAAAATGCGAGAGTCTCTGACTTCTTCTGCACAGGAGGGGAATGCAACAGGGGACCCAGGAGGGACTGTTTGCATGACAGTTCATCTGGCTGGCAGCCTGGCGGGCTTCACGTTGATCGTTATTTTATAGATAATTCCACTATTTTATAGATTCCCCTCATCCACCCGTCAGCTTTCTGTAATGACGGTGAACAGATTTCTCATCACCGTTTTACAAATCTAATCACTTTTGCAAACTCTCCTTTATCCCTGAATGTCCTGGGACCAGTGTCAGGGAAAGGGCGTGAGTTTGTTTTTCTGGGACAATGACACGGAACTGTGAGGGCTCTTAATGCATTTTAATTGATTTGTCTTCCAAGCAAGTTGATCAATGAATTTATCCAGGGGGTTGGATGCTGTGAAGCCATGTTGCTGGCAGGAGTGCTGTCCTCCAGTGGAAGGAACATTCTCTCTGATGCAAGAACCTCTTGCACTGGGGAATGCTGAACAGATCTGTGGGGACCAACCCAGTTATTGAGCCCCGCATTTAGAGAATAAGTATATCAGGGAGGGAGCTAGAGAAATCCCTCAGCTGATCACTTATTTCAAGTACACAACCTTCACCCATTTGCAGTGTCAAGTGGTGCAATCCAAGGAGAGCTGTTTATGGGTTCTGTCAATATTGACATGATGCTTTGGAACATGTAGAATAGATTGGCCATCAGGTTTGTTTTGTGACAAACACTCATCCCCCCCCCCCCCGACCAATGAGTCTGTTAGTTATTTACTTGGGCACATACATTTAGCAAAACTGCCAGAGAAGCTTATAATTTGATCAAAAGTTAAAATCACTGAATAAATTGAAAGAAGCCAGATAGAATAACTAGCAGATAGAACAAAAACAATTGGCTGGCTAGGTTTGCCAGGAATGGCTCAGCAACCAGTGAGAGCCAAAGGAAGCGGGGGGAGACATGGGGCATCTGTCAGTAACAGTTTGATGTCATTTCTGGGAAAACCCAGAAATGATGTCACACCTCTCTAGGAGTTGCTGAGAACTCAATGGTAAAACCAAGGAGTTTCAGGTGATTCCTAGAGAGGACTGTCAGACAGCCTTTGTTTCTCCTGTTGCCACTCCAAGTAGTGGCAGGAAAAGGGAGCAAGGGTGGAAATCTCCCTTCCTCAGTGGGGCTTTGCTGCAGGCCCATAACAAACTAAAGACCAATATCCTTTACAAACCCTGGTCTCAAAGCATTTAGGACTTTGAGTGTCAAACCAGCACTTTGAAGGGAGCGCAGAAACAGACTGGAAGCCAGAGTGCTGAAATCAAAGTTGGAGTTATGCAAGCAAAGTGGCTTGTTCCAGTCAAGAGCCTGGCAGCTGGATTTAATAGGGTTGCCAGGTCTCTGGTTAGGGTTGCCAATCTCCAGCTGGTAGCTGGAGATCTCCCACTATTACAACTGATCTCCAGGCAACAGTGATCAGTTCACCTCGAGAAAATGGCCGCTTTGGAAGGTGGACTCTATGGCATTATACCCCATTGAAGTCCTTCCACTCCCCAAACCCTAACCTCCTCAGGCTTCACCCCCAAAATCTCCAGGTATTTCCCAACCTGGAGCTGGCAACATTATATCTGGCTATGGGGGGAGATTTCCCAGCAATCCCCACACTGGCCTGTCAGGGACTTAAAGGCCAGAGGCAGAAAAATAGCAGCAAATTGGAGAGGGACATGCTGGCATTGTGCTAAAACTGGAAGTGATGTCATGATGGTGAGCGCACTCTAGGATTTGCCAGAAGCTCTGTTGTTTAACCACAGAGTTTTTGCAAATCCTAGAGCACCCCCTGACATCATTACATCAGTTCTGGCTTTTGCTGGAAGTGGTATTTCCACCCCGCACCCTAAATGCTCCCAGGGGTTCCAGGCTGCAGCCTGGGTGACAGCCCTAATTCTGGACCAGTTGCAGATTCAGAGCCAGCACTATGAACAGGACAGTGGAATGTGGAGAGGGAGCTCACCCCCCCCCCTATAGATGGAAAGCCTGAACACCAGGTCGTGACGTCATCAGAGGTAGTCATAACAGTCCCTGAACTCTGCAGTTGCCAGCTACTGTCACAAGTGTTTTAACTTGCAGTTTCTCGTGTACTCAACAATATATTCTCTTAATTCTTTCACTGCAGTATTCCAGATTCTTCACAGTAGCTTACAGTGTTACTGAGTTCAGTTTCCCTTGCATATTTGAGTGTATGTTTCGTATAATTTACAAGCATATAATAGGGGAAAGTGGTGGATGTCTGTTGTATGATGGTATTGTCAAATAATACTAAGAGTTTAATAACTTCTGGTTTTCAGTATTACTTTTTATTTACCATTGACACAGCATGAGATATTAATATGCACAAACTCATACTTAGGTAAGAAGTTTTCACATACAGTAAACTTCAATTATAAGCTCCAGTTACCCAAAAAAACAGCTACACTGTACAACAATCAATCTTCCTATGGAACTTCTTTTGAGTAAATTAGTAAATTAGAGAAAAATATAGAAACTACACATTGTGGCCTTCAATGAATCATTTCAACTCACGTTGTTGCAGTTCAGGGGCAAATTAATGTGAAAGGCAACTACATTACTTCTGCAAAGTTTGCAATTTCCTCTGTGTTGTTTGGGACAATCTTTGCCCATTTTCTTTTTTACAATAGTTGTTCAGGAATGTATTGACTGCTATCAACGTTATCATCCTGGTGTACACAATGCTAGAGTGGCCATTGTCACAAACGCCATCAAAAAGACTACATTCACTTTCATCTAATGCTTCCAGAGACTTTAGACACGCTATAGCCCTCTGGTTAGTTTGATGCTTCAGAAAGGCTGCCTCAAATGTGGTCAACAATTTGCTTACTACCACATGGGGGGGAGACCCTGATTTTTGCAAGCGTCTCTCTTTTGCAAAGATCGTGGGAGGGGGGGAAGGGAGGGGAAAGGGAAGCTTCAGGGAATCAACTTGCCACGTCCAGAGTCCTCCAAAAGCAAGCAAGAGGAATCCTCTTCCTTCCGTGAAAATAAAGACAGCCACTGTGTAAAAAAAAAACCAAACCCCCCCCAACAACCCCAAACCAACCCCAAACTACATCCTCACAGCTAAACTGGAATGGCAGAATGGTCGGCTTCTTCTTGGTAAGAACAAAAAAACAACAAGAGGGGAAGAGAAGCCATAAAATGCAAACAAATCACTAACAAACATGTGACTGAACAAACATCATTAACCCAGTAAATACTGAAAGTGTTTCAGCTTGTAACTCCAAACCAGACCTCACAGTGGTTTAAAGTTAGCAGACTGCTTCAATAAGATTTCACCACTGTGAAAACAACCTACCTTTCTGTCAGCTCTCACACCCACTGCCAACTTTTACTGAAGTCTTTCTCCAACTGAACACTCCTTCAACTGAATTCAAACTGCCAAATTCTCCTCACACTCCTAACTCCAAACTCTCTAACTCTGCTCTATTCAACAAAACATTTAAAGGAACACAACCAACTAACTGAAATCATTACACAGGGTGTGATTCACACTTAAAAGCAGCCTCTGCTTAGCCCCACATAACCACACAGGGAATGTTATGACTACTCTCGTCGCCATTGCTGTGATGTCACGACCTGGTGTTCAGGCTTTCCATGGCTCAGGGGGGGGGGTGAATGTGATGCCATGGACTCCACCCTCTGAAGCTGTCATATCTTCCAGAGGAACTGATCTCTGAAGTCTGGAGATCAACTTGAATTGTGGGAGAGCCCCAGGCCCCACTTGGAGGTGAGCAACGCTACCTAGGAACCCTTTCTAGGATGGGCACAAGGAAGTCTTTTTGAGACATCCATTCACCTCAAGAGTGTGTTTACTCCTTGGAAGGTATGCTGTCCATTGCACTGAACTGCAGAGCATATTCTGTCAGGTCGCTGCATGGATTTTGTGCAGTTAAGGAAAAACATCTTGACACTGGAAACAAAGTTTTGGGGCAGCCAGACATGTGACACTTCAGATGGGGCTTGGCAGTTTCTGAAACACAGACGAGAAAAAGAAATAGAAAAGGTAGGTCAGTCAGGACTCTCCCCTTTTATTCTCCTTTCTCCTTCTTCATTAGGAAAAGGCCCAGTGGGTGTCCCTGGTGCTTTAGAAGCAAAGAAAACTAACTGTTCTGTGATACAAATGCCTTCCAATAAACCATTTAATTCACACCAGGAACATGCGCTTGCATATTGGCTGAGGAGGGACCACTGTCTACTTTTGTACCATGGGGAAAAGAAACTGTACCAGAATCATGAGCCAAACCATCCCCCCCCCCTTTATGGCAACCCTGTAGGGTTTTCAGAGGTAGTTTGCTATCATTTGCCTTTGCATAGCAAGGTATTCCTTGGTGGTTTTCCATACAAATGCTAACCAAGGCCAGCTTTGCTTAGCTTTTGAGATCTGATGATGTCAGGCTATTCGGGGCTATCCAGGTCAGGCTGAGCCAGACTCAATCCCACAAAAATGAGCCCAAGGAAAGGCCACACAAACCATTCTTCCCAAGCAAGTCTAAGTCTTTACAGAACAGTACCTGGGAGATCCCTGGCTTGGCCTGATTGTCTGTGCTTCGGGCAGCCATCGGCTGGACATGATCTCAGCTCCCTGAGACAGGCAACCAGACCAAGAAAAAAGTGAGTCTGTCATGGTTTCAGAGAACCGGCAGGGACAGAGAACCAAACTGCTGAGACTAGACTGATGGCCCAACAACTTCAGGTAGTCTTACATGAAACTCAGATCGATTTCACACAAGAACTGTGCCGTGGTCGCACCTCCCCTTGCCCCACTTTTGTTGGTCAATTTTCCACTCGAAGCCGCGCGGCCGCATTCTGACCCGCGGCTTCGCCCGATTTTCCCCATGGTTTCATGATCTTCAAAAACCAGGATCACGAAACCGCGGGGAAAATCGGGTGAAGCCGCAGGTCAAAATGTGGCCGCATGGCTTTGAGTGGGAAATTGACCAATGAAAGCGGGGCAACGGGAGATGCGACCGCGGCACAGCTCTTGTGTGAAATCGGTCTCAGTGTTGGATTCAGTCAGGATTCAGATCTGGTCACAGTACAGTAACTGTTTTGGTCTCCCTGATAAGTGAGCTACACTAGCTGAAGAACAGGGGGACCATTTCCCTGCTGATCCTCTTTGACATCTCAGTGGCCTTTGATGCCATCAGCCATGGTAGTCTCTTCTGCACTGCCTGGCCAAGACAGGCCTTGGAGGGTCAGTGTTGTGTGAGTTCCATTCTGAAATTTCACCCAGAAGGCCAGTAAGGATGGCACAAGCTTACTTCTTCGATGGATCCAGAAGTGCTTTGGGAGATTTTTGTCTGGGCATATGTTGTACCACAAGGTTCGACCTTGTGCTTCATGCTTCTCAATATCTATTTTATGCTGCTTTGAGAGATCACCCAGAGACTTGGGGGCACCAGGGACAACATTATACTCTCTACCTCTCTGTCTCATCCAAATCCAGAAAGAGAGAACAAGTACCAATCCAGCATTTGGAGACAGTGAAGAACTGCACTGGGGTAAATAAACTACCACTTAATCCAGACAAAAAGTTCTCTGTCCAATCCAGGAATTAGGACTTCATCCATTCTAGAAAGGATTTTCACATACACATGCACACCACTCCCTCCAAAAAACATAAAAAGAACACAGCTGGATCAGTACATCTAGTCCAACAACCTGTTTCACACAACCAGTTGTCCTGGAGGGCTAACAAATAGGGCATAGATGCCAATGTCTTCCTTTGATGTCTCCTGCCAGCACTGGTATTCAATGCCTACTGCCCCTGGAAAATCAGTATCACAATTTATTTATTTATTTGGATTTATTTATTTATATTTATTTATTTATTTATACCTTCGGCTTATATACCGCCCTGACCCCGAAGGGTCACTGGGCGGTTTACATAGTGGTTCTAACCAACGAATTAACCTGACTAGGGCCACACTGTCTACAGGGTGGTGACTGCCTACCAGCACCCCGGGCTAGTTGTCATCTGGCTTCCTTCCGCTGCTTCAGATATTGGCATCCTGGTGCCCTTTCTGGAGCCAATCTTCCCCGAGCAGCTTCTTCCACAGGTCTCATCTTGGTGCATGGCTCTTTGTTGGCAGCAGTTATGGCTACTGTCCACAGGTGGCTCCGCCGCGCTGCACCGCACGTCACCACACTCTTCAAGGCTCCACTTTCTCTGGGCTCCACCTCCGACGTTGCTCCACCGGGTCGCCAGGAACTGCCCCGCAGCCATCGTTGCCGCTGCTGAGCCCTTTACCTCACAATCAAATAATAACCGGAGATATATATATATATATATATATATATACACACACACACACACACACACATATACACACATATACACACACACAGGGTAAAAGCAGTTAAAACTCCAATAAAATACAGTAGTATTCCTATCATACAAATCAGGTCAAATCTCACAGATGCAGCCAGTTACAAGTTGGGGGTCCATCAATGATACTATAGAACTGACCTACTGAGGGAAGGCCGAGAGAGAGGGGAGTGCTTTTAGATGACACACTGTTTTTAGTCAAACAGGTGTTTGCTCTGTTCTGCTTGCAGTCAATATCCGTAGGCTGAATTATGATAGATGGACAGCAGTGGCCTTGTATCATCTGGGGCAGGGAGCATCCTTCTTCTTGAGCTAGAATTCTACCCCCAGAAGAATGAAGTCATGAGTCCTCACCTGGATCTAGTTCTGGTCTTGGCTGCTAGAGGTTAGGCTTGTTCGGAAATCCTTTCTTTGAAAATTAAATGGGATGACATGGCATCGGCATAAAGTTCAGACTGCTGCTTGCTCCGTTAGAGGTTTATTAACCCAGCATCTAAATTCTAGCAATGTCGTATGAAACTTTTAACTATGCACCGAGCTTCAAATTCAGGTTAATTCCTCCAAAATGAAATTGCTCGACTTATTATTAAGTTGGTATCTGCCAGAAAAGTAATTTTGAAGTAGTTCGGTGCAACTGTAATGGGGTTTTTTGCAAATGAAACGATCATTTCTAATGTATTTCTCATATGGAGTGTGACCAAGAGCAATTCTTCAGGGTTTTCATTCCCCCTCCCCTTTTATTGATTTTTTTTCTTAGTCCTTCTCGTAGAACAAGTGTGTTTTACTAAATTTATGTCTTGTCCCGAAGGCATCTCTAGGACTATGTAGCCCTTTTTGTTTTCTCCAGCGATTAAAAAAGTTAACACTCCAAACTTCTCTGCCATTGCTTGCATCCTTGCCAGTGTGGTATAGTGGTTAAGAGCAGTGGACTCTAATCTGGAGAGCTGGTTTTGATTCCCCACTCCTCCACATGAAGTCGGCTGGGGGTCCTTGGGTCAGTCACAGTTCTCTCAGAGCTCACCTACCTCACGGGTGTCTGTTGTGGGGGGGGAGATAAGGTGATTGTAAACCACACTCCTTCAGGTAGTGAAGAGCAGGGTATAAAAACTAACTCCTCCTCCTCTTCTGATTCTGATTCTAACTCCTCTAATGCTTCTTCTTCTCTCCTCCTGTGCTCTACTGCTCCCTCCCCTTCTTCCTGCTCCTCCCCCCTTCTGACTTTCACTTCAATCATTGTGTGCCACTTTCTGTGTATCATCTCTCTCTTCCACTAGATCCCGATTTCACCGATTTCACACAAGAGCTGCACCGCGGCCGCGCCTCCCCTTGCCCCACTTCTATTGGTCAATTTCCCACTCGAAGCTGCATTTTGACCTGTGGCTTTGCCCTAAGTTCCCCGCGGTTTCATGATCCTCCAAAAACAGGATCACGAAACCGTGGGGAAAATCCACTGCCAGTGTTCCCTCTAAGTGGAGTTAGTGTGAGCTAGCTCACATGTTTTTAGCCTCCGGCTCACACATTTTTTGTCTTCGCTCAGGAAGGATGGCTCCAGAGCAAACTAATTTGTGCAGTAGCCAAATTGCTTGCTCACAACTTTAATGCCAGTAGCTCACAAAGTAGAATTTTTGCTCACAAGACTCCACAGCTTAGAGGGAGCACTGGTCACTGCTCACTTCATTCTAGGGTTGCCAGGTCCCCCAGGGGGGCGGAGGAACCCCCGCTCAATAGGTCCCTTACCCACCGGTCTGGATCGGGCCGCTGGGGGGAACCCCACCCCCAAAGTGCCGGGCACGCAGAGACGTGCCCAGCGTGATGACATCACCTGGAAGTGACGTCATCACATTGGGCACATTGCAGGGGGGACGCTCTAGCATTCGAGGGAAAACTCTATGGTTTCCCTTTGAATGGTAGTGGTTCCGCCCCCAATGTGCCCAGTGTGATGATGTCACTTCCGGGTGATGTCATCACGGCGCGCACACGCAAGAAGTCCTAGAGACGGCCCTGGACTCCCCTGCTTTTAACCTGGTAAGACTTGGCAATCCTACTTCTTTCTCATTGTATCTGAAGAAGTGAGCAGTGACTCATGAAAGCTCATATCCTGCGACAAAGTAACATAAAACAGTGTGCAGACTTTTGAGATCTCCAGAATTCTTTATCATGCTGGATGTTAAAAACACAAGAGAGTGGGAGAGGGACAAATCTTTCGGACCATGGTGTAAAAGCCTCTTTGTCTCTGCGTATTTATTTAGGTATTCATGTCCTGCTTTTCTCCCCAACGAGGACCCAGAGTAGCTCATGCCATTGTTCTTCTGTCATCCATTTTACCCTCACAATAACCAACCCTGTGAGGTACTTAAGACTGTGAGAGTGACCAGCCCGAAGTCACTGAGCGAGCTTCCAAGGCAGCCAGAGGATTTGAATCTGTGTCTCCCAGATTCTAGTCTGACGCTGTGACCACTACAGCACACTCGTAGGATGTCTGTAGGGTGGTAATCTGGAACTGCAAAAAAAAAAGGTGTACTGAATTGCACAGTTATCTCTTTTCACAAAATGGCTTTGTGGGCCTTGGCTGAATACCCACTTCTCTCTGAGCACCTTCTGTTAGGGGATCATAAAGGCCTTTGAAAACGCAACACCTCAGTGCTTTGCACTAAACTTGCTTAGTGGAGTGAAAATGAGGTATGAAAAATGCAAATGGTTGTCTTGCCGCGGAACGCCTTTCTCTCTGGCCCCAGTCAATGCTTTCAACAGAATGACTCTCCTCTCCTCTTTCTTTGCCGACCTTTGTACAGAATGTGACTGCCGAGTCTCGAACAAAGGGCAGAGGCTGCCATTTAATGAGAAGAACTGAGTCCCAAAAGGCTTCCGTCTGATGGAATATTCATTAGATGAGCTGCCGGATACAAGAGTCCCCCAATTGGTTGCTGGCGCCCACTAAATTTGGATGCGTAGAGAAGAAGAATTCTTCGCATGAATGGTGGCAGGGTTCTTTTTCGTGCTAAAAGCCGAGGTGTTGTGGGATAGTTTTGCTGAGGCTGGAGATGGCAAATTAGAGACTTAAATACAGGAATGTGCAAATGGAAGCATAACCAAAGGTAGCACAGCCCTGGTCATGCAAATCTTGTGCAACATCTCGGGCTTTTCTCCCTATATTTTATAGGAAGCGGGGTGGATTGGGAGAGGAAACAGCTCTGCAAAAGTTACGTACCCCCCCCAGACTGCCTTGGCCTTGCTCCCCCCCCCCCCCCCGCAGGGAATGGAAGGAAGAAGAGCCTACCCAGTCAGCTCTGAGCCGAAGGTGCCTGTCCAAGCTGGGTGGCTGGGTGGGGTGAAACTGGGCAGGTCCATCCCTTGCTGTGGTGAGCCTGGACCAGATGGGCATATCCCATCCCATGGTGAAGTCCACCAAACAAGGGTGGGCTACAGGTTTTCCAGGTCCCCAGTGGGGCAGGAAGGGGGGAAATGGCAACCAAACAGGGGGACATCAACAGCCTCCTGACATGCTGACATTGCTTCCCATGCACCCAGAAGTGGTGTTGCTGGAGGACACTGGGAGGACTTTGGCATTTGGGCAAATGCCAGAGCATTGCCAGCTTTGCTGTGGACATCTGTGGAATTTTGCCCTAAGGTGGTGGGCACAACCACAAAATGCCTTCTGTCGGAGGTGGAGTCAGGCACAAAATGGCTGCCATAGCTTACCTTCAGTTGTACCATGAAGTTCCTTGAGTTATGGTGGAAGCTGCTGCCAAAGAGACATTTTTTTAAAAAAAAAATCTGCACAGCCAATCAAATCCCCACTGACCAATAGCCTCACCTGAGCTAAGCGAACGAGCTGGGAGACCCCTAGTTTGAATGTCTGAATCTGCCTTGAACTCCCCAGGTAGCTTTAAGCAAGCCTCTCTCTGCCTCAGCCTGCTATCTGCAGTAGAGGAATGACGCTGGCTGACTTTACAAGGCTGTTGTAAAAATGACAAGAAGATGTTCTGTTCATTTAGGGAAATGCCCACAATGTTTTGCAAAAGGTGAAAATACACTGTACATATTGAACCCCTGGGGGGGCCAGTATTCCCTAACCTTTCCCACTTCCTGTGTTAATTGACTTATAGTGTAACCCTGAACGGAGGGGTGGAAAAATCTGCTCTCTGTGCAGTAAGAACACATGAAGTTGCCTTATTCTGAGTCAGGCAGATTCTGCATCGGCTTTTCCCTCTGTCGTTTTACAAAATCCACGTTGGAACAGAAATCCCCCTCTGCATTGCGTGCTGCTTTCACTTCCTTTGATCATTGGGGTTTTGTGGTAGCTTCCACACTCCGTGCCACTTTCACTTTGTTTTATCATCAGATTTTATTGTACCTTCTGCATAGATTTATGGCCGTTCTATGGCTGTTCAGGGGTGACTTTGCAGTCAGTACCCGAGGTATTTGAATGTGGTTTTGAGCTGTACTTTTTCCTCTCAGTTGAGAAAATGTGGAGCGAATGCTAGATGCAGAATACCCCAGAGACTCTTGGTCAGTCAAGGTCACTTCTGTTTGCTCTGACTGGCTGCAGCCCTCAAGAGACTCAGGTTGAGGTCTTTCCCATCACCTCCTGTCTAGGGTTGCCAGGTCTGGGTTGGACAATACATGGAGACTTTGGGGGTGGATCCAGGAGAGGGAGGGGTTTGGGGAGGGGAGGGGCCTCAGCATGGTACAATGCCACAGAGTCCAAAGCAGCCATTTTCTCCAGGGCAGCTGATCTCTGTCAGCTGGAGACCAGTTGTAAAAGTGGGAGATCTCCAGGCCCCACCTGGAGGCTGGCAAACCTACTCCTGCCTGATCCTCTTCAATTGGACATGATGGAGATTGAACCGGGGACTTGCTGCACGCAAAGCAGATGCATTTCCAATGAGCCATGGCCCACTCCTCTGATGTAGAGCTGATTAAAAGAAAATAAAACAAGCATGCAAACACACATTTTCCATCACGACTGATAGATTTGGGATGACTCCTTGCATTTGCAAGTCATCCCTTGATGTCATGGCCCTCAAGTGACAAGCCCAGCGTGTGGGAACCAGCCCGACTTCAGTAGAACAGCCCCACAAATTAGTTGATTGCTGTTTTTACCGTGCGTGTTACCCAACATTGTGCTGAGATGAGATCTTGGCAGATAATTGCCGCAACGCCCCATTGTTCTGCTCCTTGGAAACAAAAGGTTTTAAGCAAGCGTTGGTGCAAACAATATACTCATTTGCACTGCACCTTCTGAATCAACAGCCCTACTTGAGCAGGGGAGAAAACACTGTATAATTACTCCAAATAAAGAGAGAGAAGGAGTCTCAGAGCGGCTTACAACCTCCTTACCCTTCCCCACCCCTTCCCACAACAGACACCCTGTGAGGTAGGTGGGGCTGAGAGAGCTCTTTTGAGAACTGCTCTTGAGAGAACAGCTCTGAAAGAACTTGTAACTGACCCATGTGGAAGAGTGGGGAATCAAACCTGGTTCTCCCAGGTTAGAGTCCGCATTCCTAACCACTACACCAAACTGGCTCTGATGGGGGACAGGGACGGGTGTTAAGTCGGTTACTTAACAAAGAGTCAGAGAGTGATTTCAGCAAAAGATCAGCTTTATTCAGCAACTCGTAACTCAGCTCCAAACAGATTCACATGAATAGCCAGAACAGCTTTAGCATTGAAGCTGTTCCACTTTTAAACTCTCCCGGCTAATGTAGCCACGCCTACTATACAAATACCAACCTATGAGGTTGCAGGGATAAAGTTCAATCACAATAGTTCCCGCTCTTGGAACTGGCTGTTTGTGATTGGTCGGCTCTTCCTGGGCTACCAATTACATTTGAGGGATTAGGATCCTAGCCCAGGATGCAGCTTGACATGGTGATTGAATGACTGCGTTCACATACATACATGGGTCAGATTGAATACACCACAGAGGGGACAACAGGGAGCAAAGATACATATATTTTCCTTTGCAGAGATGTTGAACAATTGGTATACGCTCACTTATCCTTTCTAAGGATGTAAAGAAAGATTCAGAAGATTCTAGTCTTGTGTGTAATCAGTCCAGTGGTCCATTGAACGTGGGTGGTATCTACATGGGCGTGTGTGTGAAAATGCATCCCTGTTGTAGCAGCAGCAGCAAGCAGAGGAGGGGATGACTGATAACCAGGTTTGCACATACCCATTCTCTCACCACTTGCTACTTTGACCCCCCCCCTCGTGCTCTTCCCCCTTTCCTCTGTCACAAATGCCCCAAAGTACAGATGAATGGTGATTGCACCCGGGCCTGGCCAGTTTGGTGTAGTGGTTAAGCGTGTGGACTCTAACCTGGGAGAACTGGGTTTGATTCCCCACTCCTCCACTTGCAACTGTTGGATGACCTTGGACAAGCCATTGTTCTGTCAGAGCTGTTCTCTCACGAGCAGTCCTCAAAAGAGCTCTCTCAGCCCCACCTACCTCACAGGGTGTCTGTTGTGGGGAGGGGAAGGGAAAGGTTTGTAAGCTGCTCTGAGACTCTGAGTGAAGGGTGGGGTATAAATCCAGTCTCCTCCCCCTCCCCCTCTTCTTCTTCTTCTTCTTCTTCTTCTTCCCATAGAGTCAACATTTGCCTGCCTATGGTGGATACATCTCTACTCTTGGATGCAACCCCCTGCCCTTGGAAACTTAAGGAGCAGGAGAAAAAAATGGCTGGAAAATGGCTTCCATAATGACACTCTAGGAAGTTTCCCATTTCTCCATGGTCTTTACAGCAGAGATCAGGGGAAATTCCTAGAGTACTGTCCTGAAGTGATATAACATCCCCTGCCCAAACGCCACCCTTCCCAGGCACCACCCTCCTGGCGTTTCTCCATGCTGTACCGGCAGCAGCCCTAGGCCCCAACCTCTCCCCCTTCCCTTTCTCAACCCAGCTGCACTGTAAGGGCACAACATGGTTGAACTGGGAAAGGGAATGTGTGCTTTAAAGGGCTGAAAAGGGGAGGGAATGGCATGTAGCTGCAAGCTGCCCCACATCCCTCTGAAAGAAGAGCATCTCTCTGCCCCCATTTCTAAAGTGGCTGCAGGTGACAAGTTGGGGTGGGGGTGCTCCTCCTTCAGCTACCCTGCAGTTTCCCATCTGAACCAGACCAAAAGGGGGAGGCCCATGAGCCCATGCAGGGCTATTTTTGGGCAGGAACGCACAGGAACGAAGTTCTGGCTGGCTTCAGAGTGGGCCATGCTCACTACAACCAAAACCTCTGCATGCGTGGTTACAGACGAAAGGCCTGGAGAGCGGACCCCCCCCCGGTGACTCCGAGGCAGGTGGGCCAGGAGAGCCCTGGAAGGATCAGGGAGGCATTTAAATGCCTCCCCGTGCCTTCCCCGGCCTGTCCAAGGGCTGGCTTGCCCAAGCTCCCCGCAGCCACAGGGTGCCTGGGCACGCCAAAGGGAAGGCATGGGGTATGGCCTAATATGCTAATGAACTGCAGTGTCAGGGGTGTGGCCTAATATGCTAATAGATTTCTGTTGTCAGGTGTGGGCTATTATGAGTTCCTGCTGGGCTTTTTCTACAAAAAAGGCCCTGAGCCCATGAATGTTCTCCTTAAATGGGAGGGCTTGCTGTTCCCTATGCGGATGAAAATCCCTCCATGGAAGCACCTTGGGTGCTCCTTGCCCCTAACAGGCAGTAGCATTTGAACGTTGAGTCTGCATTCTCCAGTTATTAAGCTGTGCATCCCCACCACCACCTCCGATTCTCCAGGCTGAGAACGCTTGATTGCCCGAGAGATCTTTCCAGTCTTGTCCAGTTTCCAGAGTGAGTCTTTTTGGCACAGCAGACGCAAGTTTTTGGAGGGAAAAGTAAATGCTTCCTTTCAGTTCTTTGTAACCCTGTAGCCCCCACCCCCCTGCCTTCGGACTGGCTGTATTTTTTTAAAATGTTAATATTCTGCTTTCATTTGAGGAGAGGGGGCTAAAAGCTTCCTTGTACTCCAGTTGCTCCTTGCTGTGTGTTACACTCTATTTTTAAATTATTCAACATCATCTTACATTTAAAGCAATACAAAAATGGTCTTGCGGCACCTTAAAAGCCAACAGATTTACCGTGGCATAAACGCTTGCGAAGCTGAGCCCATTTCATCAGCTGCATATTTTGATGGCAGAATTATACACACGCGTGGGTATAGCCTCTTTCTTTTTTTGGTAAACTGTAAGGACAAAAGACGACACATTTCAAGCATCCGTGGCATTCCAATACAGAGCCCAGGATATCCATGGCAAAAATGGAGCTGCCATTCACGGCAATGGGCCCCGATAATAAAGCTGTCTTTTCTAGCTCTGACAGTTTAATTTATATTTCCACTGGGAAGGAAACCTATAATCCCAATTAAATCTAACTCACATAGAATAAAATTTGCTGATCAGTTCTGGTTCCGCAATTTATATTTAAATCTTACGTTGACAACACGAAACTACATGTGATGTTGGGTTTCATTGACTGGAATTCCAGGTGTGTTACTTGGTCTAAAAATCTGCTGTCCCTCTCCCCGATATGGGTGCAGTGCTTGGGAAAGGGGGGGGGGATACTCTTCTGTGATAAAAACCATAGAGATGGGGATGAGTCCTACGGCGTCCCATGGTGCAGTGACATCACTTCCAGTAATGTAGCCAGGAGTGATGTCACAGTGTCCGAAGATTGCAGTTCTGCACCCCCATTCTTCCCACATTGCCCCACTGAGTACTAGAAGGGGGCAGGGGAGCATTGGCAGGGATCTCCATTCTGGTAGCAGAAAAATGGCAACCCTACAGCCTAATCCCAAACGGCCTCCTTGGGGTTGGGGGGAAAGGAGAAGTACCTACACAGTGCCTCTCCCTACTGGGCTTTAATATAGACTGGGGGAGACTGTTTTGGATTGGGAAAATAGCATCTTGTCGGTCGCTAACCTCCAAGTGGCACCTGGAGGTCTCCCAATATTACAATTGATCTCCAGAGGAGCAAGATCCGTTTCCCTGGAGAAAATGGTTGCTTTGAAGTATGGGCTTATGACATTATACTCTGATGAGGTCCCTCCCCTCCCCAAACCCTGCTGTCCCCAGGCTCCATCCTCAAAAACTCCAGGTAATTCCCAGCCCAGAGCCAGTTTGGTGTGGTGGTTAAGAGCGGCAGACTCTCATCTGGAGAACCAGGTTTGATTCCTCACTCCTTCACATGCAGCCAGCTGGGTGACCTTGGGTCAGTCACAGGTACTCTCAGACCTGTTCTCTTAAGAGCTGTTCTCTCCAGAACAGTTCTCTCAGAGCGAGAAATGTTAATGCTATTATCAGATTTTTCAGAAAGGAGGGCCAAGGTGTAATTTTAGCGGCTTTGAAATTATTTGACGCAAAGGTCTTAACCCAACTCACATATGGTACGCAAGTAATTACAATAAGTGATAATAACTTTAAGGACCTGGAAAAAGTTCAATCCAAATTTATTAGAGCATTATTTAGTGCACCTAAATGTACAGCGAATGTTGTTCTTAGGCAGGAGAGTGGGGTGACAAAAATGGAAACATCACATATGACGGCTATAGATGGGCCTTTTCTAGAGCACGTTTTGATGCCCTACCCTCTAATTTGTTACAAGGAAGGTTTTTGCGTTGGCCTATCTCCCAAAGATGTTGCCCTTGTACAAATCTTGATATAGAGTCGGTATCACATATTTTGTTACATTGTAATTTTTATGCTAGGGAGAGACAGCTGTTAATTTTCCCATTGTTGTCCAAATTTAAACCCTTGGATGTCCAGTTTAAACCCTTGGATGTCCAGTTGAAATTTGCGGAATTGAGGATTTTAATTTTTTTGTTGGAAGACCGGAAAGAGAGGATATCTTTAGCTGTGGCAAAAAAGAGGAAGCTTGTACCTTAGATAGCGAGTTGATGACAAATTAGCATTGTTTTTGTTTTGTTTTAATGAGATATTGTACTCGTTTTAAAGTTCTTTTATATATCCATTTGAATTTTATGTATTTATAGTGTATCTTATTATTCCTCTTGGTAATGTTATATATTGGCTGGTCGCTTGACCGTACTAATAAACTTGACTTGTTCTCTCAGAGCTCTCTCAGCCCCACCTACCTAACAGGGTGTCCATTGTAAGGACAGGAAGGGAAGGACATTGTACGCTGCTCTGAGAAGAGTATAAATCCTCCTCCTCCTCTATCATCTTCATCTTCTTCACAGCCCTCATAGGGTTACCAACCTCAAAGTGTCGCCTGGAGTTCTCTCTTGGAACTACAAAGATCAGTTCTCCTGCAGAAATGGCAACTTCCGAGGGTGGACTCTTCTACGGCATCATGTCCTTGCTGAACTCCCTCCCCAGACTCCACCCTCCCCAGGCATCGCCTCCAAATCTCCAGGAATTTTCCAAGCTGGAATTGGCAGCCCTAAACCCTAATCAATATTACCCCTCTCCCTGCTTTTTACAGCTAAGTAGCCAATCGGAAAGTCCAGCTGTGGAACTCCAACAACACAGGCTGCTTCATTCTAGAAGTTGCTGTTCTCCCCCCACCCACCCGTGTTAGCTATGAAATTTTAATTTATCTCTGCAGAATGTTAGCAAATGTTTAGATAGACATTTGCTTGGCTCCAGTGGCTGATAAGCAGGCTTGAGTGGGAAAACTGCAGATGAGTTACCACCTGGCCAGTTTTAGATCGGCATTACCATTTCCATTCCCCGCCCAGCTGGGGTTTTTCTTTTGCTCAGCCTCAGTGCTAGGCAACAGGCAGTTCTGAATTTGCATATATTAAAATGAGGAGCAGCTGAGAGGATCCCTTTAGGAAAACCAAACTGTATTTAAACACACACACACACACTTGATTCTGTTATCGCCTTTTACTCCAAATGGGGACACTAGATTATTGCGTGTCAAAAACTAAACATTTGGGAGACTTGGGTTCTTAGTTGTGTAATGTTTAGTTGAGTGCATAAAGGTAAGGTAAAGGTTTCTATTGCTCAAAAGCTAGCTGAATCTGACTCATCTCCGTTTCCAAGCCGAAGAGCCAGCGCTGTCTGAAGACATTTCTGTGGTCATGTGGCCAGCATGACTAGATGCTGAGGTGCATGGGACACTGTTACCTTCCCACTGAAGCGATACCTATTTCTCTACTTGCAATTTCTTGCTTTTGAACAGCTAGGTTGGCAAGAGCTGGGACCAGAGCTGGGAGCTCACTCTGTCATGCAGCACTCGAGTCTTGAACTGCTGAACTACCGATCTTCCAGTCTGCAGTTCAGTGTCTTAACCACTGAGCCACCGCAGCCCCTATAGTGGAGTGCATACAAGGCTTAAATAAAGGATGTGTGACATTTGAATTTGAAAGTACTAGGTTGTGGTCACATGTGCCGGATGAAGTGGAGGGGAAGCGAGGCTATTTCCTCCGCAGTTGTGTGATCACACAGTCCTTGGAAGCTGCGGGCACAGCCCGCCACTGCGTGATCAGACGCAACTGCGGGTGTCAGGGTTGGGTTTTTTTGCCGTTTGTTTCCGATGTGCTTAAACAAGGAATCAGTGAATCACAGCTCCACACCGAGGGCTCGCTATGGAGTTTGCGATGATGTGCATACTGAGAAGGGGGGAAAAAACAATGGCATGGAGTTGGGATGGCCTGATCAGAGCATCCTGACGTCATGAGAGCGTGCTGGAGCGATCAGACACGGGAAAGTCCGTCCGTGGCCCGTCGCAACCCATTTACTACCGGATTTTCTCTGGTGTCTTTTAACTCCGCTTCTGTGGCAGAGCAGAATGGGTTGTCGGCTGCGGGGCGCTTCCCAGATGTTGTTGTTTGATCGCACCCTTTAAACCTGCCCAGCATTTGCGCCTATGGCAGGTCTAATTGTACGTATGATCACAGCCCTAGTCTCTGGGCAGGATCTAAGGGTAAATTTCTTGTTATTGTGTTTCTTGTTTGGTTTATTTATATTGGGTCAAATCCATCCAGCCACTTTTTCTACGGTGAAAAAGGAAAGCGGGGGCTCCGGAAAAAGGGTATGTTGGGGATTATAAAACCTGTAGATCCAAAAGCCATGGGGGTTGTAGTAAGAAGGGCAATTGTGTGAGATTGCATGCAAAACGTGCCTGGATCCAACCCACTATATTTTGTTTTGCTTTGCATCACTTTGGGGAGAAAAAGTGGGTAAAATATCTAATAAATAAATCCAGGGCAGGCCAATCCATGATCAAGTCAGGCTGGGGTATCTGTTAAGAGTCCATCCTGCAAAGCAGCCCTTTTCTTCAGTGGGACTGATCTCTGTTGTCTGGAAATCAGTAGTAATTCTGGGAGATCTCCAGGCACCACCTGTAGGTTGGCAACCCTACAGAAGGTCTTCGTGGACATATGTATTCCCTCAGAGGCCATGGACCCAAGCCATTTGGCATTTTGAATTGGGCCGAGGAACAAATTGGCAGCTGTAGGGGTTGGATCCACTCAGTTTACCTGCTGGTGAAAAAGAAAAGAGGGGTTTTGTCTGATCACCAAAGAGAAATGGGATCATGGGACCTGCATGGACAAGAGCCACATGGGGATGGAGGCTGTAGTAAGGAAGGGAACTGGGTGAGGTTTAAAACAATCTGAATTGTTTTTAACTACTCTGTTTCCCCGAAAATAAGACCTACCCCAAAAATAAGCCCTAGCAGGATTTCTATGCATTTGTGGTATAAGCCCTAGTGTGTTGTTGGATCCCCAAGCATCGAGAATAAATCCACGTTTTGAAGAAAAGCAAAATTTATTTCAAAGCTTTGGAAAGACACTCAAACACGTTCTTTGTTAGAACTGACTACAAACGGTTAGGGCAAACAAGATAAAGGGATTTGAACCAGGTACAGGACCAATGGGTCACTTTCCCGCTGGCGGGTGAAAGGAAACGGTTGCGCGCTCATTCCCTGAGAACCAAGCTATCTCCAGACATAATACAGGTGCAGTTCCCAGGCTCTAAAAGCAACAAGCTGGCAGTAAAGCGTACTCCCCCAATACATCCTCCAGTTGTTTGGCTTAGGCATTACAGCAGAGTAAAATACAGGCACAGAGGCAGGGGGGGGTTAGCAACTGTACAGAGATACAACTAACACAGAACACCATGGCAGCTTGCTGACATGTGTCTTCTTGAGAAAAAATAAATATAAGACAGTGTCTTATTTTCGGGGAAACACGGTAGTTTAAAGTGTTTTATTGTTTTATTATTTATGAATGCCAATTATGGCCTTATTAGGCACCCTGAGCCTGCCTTGGCGGGGAGGGTGGGGTACAAATGAATGAATGAATGAATGAATGAATGAATGAATGAATGAATGAATGGAGTGAAAATGCTGGCTGGATCCAATCTGTTAATATGGGTGCTGAATGGGAGGCAGAAACATCCCTGCCCTCCAACAGAGGGGGAGGGAAGGAGGAAGAGCAGGGCCCTCCCCACTTTGCACAGGATGCTGACTTGTAGCAAGCCCACCTTGCTCAGGGTGAGATCCCCCCAGGCTTGCAGCAGTGGCATGCCCCATGGGTCCTCCTTCACTTGGGGCTGGGATGGCCTCAGGGGAGGGGGATTGGCCACCCAGGCCGTCAGCCCTCTGGGACTTTTCCTGGTGCCCTTAATGGCCATCCACCCCTGCATTCCTATAACATCGGTCTTCTGTGTTCTTTACTGAAGGTTTCTGTTAAAATTGTAACTGGGGGGGGGGGGCAGAAAGACCAGCATCCTATCTGCCCTGAGTAAAGAAAGATGCCCAAATGAGAGAAGGTTGCAGAGTCTTGCTGCTGCCAGAGGGTCACTACAGGCGGCAGTAAACAGAAGATAATTTCCCCTCCATTAGTGGTTGAGGGAGTGTTGGGGGGGAGGAGGAAACCTCATGCCCCTGAGAAGCACGAAGGGGGGGGAGGAAACCTCATGCCCCTGAGAAGCACAGCCCTAAAAATGGAATCAGGGGCATGAATTATTTTTATTGACGCAACAACAAACCCAAAGTAGCCCCTGGGGACTGCTTTGTTAGAAGCAGCAGAGGCTGATGACAATGATTTTTCAGCGAAGCGGGAGATTTTGTCTCTGCCCTCGAAATGA
Source organism: Gekko japonicus (assembly GCF_001447785.1). NCBI lineage: Eukaryota > Metazoa > Chordata > Lepidosauria > Squamata > Gekkonidae > Gekko > Gekko japonicus. Next base: position 747,373 of record NW_015161974.1, on the reverse strand, counting down.
TGGAGCTGTTTCATTAGCATTCCCCAGCTGTATCCAAAGGAGTCTCAGTGCCTTCCTTGTAGGGTAAGAGACAGGACAAGGCCATCGTGGCCGGCTTCCGGGGGGCCTGTATTCTGGCCTTGTTTATAATCTCCAGAAGCAACTGAGGGCATCTGCAAATGACCTGTGTGGGCAGGGTGGGGAAGGAGAGCCCGGAGTCTTGGGCACGGTGTTTACTAATGAAGAGCATTGCCGGCTGGTACAGGAGCCGTTGGAGGCACCAACACCGTAATGCGGTCATGAGATTGATGGATTATTTATTTGGTCAGTTCACATCCTCCTCCCCCCACCTCCGCCTTTCTGTTCAGGAAAAAAGAAACCCAAGGCCACTAACAAGAAATATTAATCACGCAATAACAAAGCCCCAAATCAATCTCCCCCCCCCAATAAAATAAAACAAAAAGCCCCTCCTCCAACAAACAGTGGCTATTTTCAAAGCCTGACTGGAACGAGGAAGCGGCACTTCCAGTTTGTGCCAGAAGGTTTACCAGGTTGAGGCAAATCGTATCTCCTCTGGAGTGGAGGCTTCCGGCCAGTTTGGTGTAGTGGTTAAGTGTGCGGACTCTAATTTGGGAGAACCAGGTTTGATTCCCCACTCCTCCACTTGCAGCTGCTGGATGACCTTGGGCAAGCCATAGTTCTGACAAGAGCTGTCCTTGAAAGGGCAGTTCTTGAAAGAGCTCTCTCTGCCCCACCTCCTCACAGGGTATCTGTTGTGGGGAGGGGAAGAGAAAGGAGTTTGTAAGCTGCTCTGTGACTGAGTGAAGGGCGGGGTATAAATCCAGTCTCCTCCTCTGCCTTCTTCTTCCATGGCTTAGGCGAGGCAGCTGAGAAGGCTGTCCCACCCCTTCCTCATTGATGGTTGCCAACTCTGGGTTGGGAAATTCATGGAGATTTTGGGGGTAGAGCCTAGGGAGGGTGGGGTTTGGGGGGAAGGACAGGCCTCAGCATAGTAGAATGTAGGGTTGCCAAATCAGAAATCCTTACCAGCGGGGGAGCGTCCTGTCGCTCCGGGAGCCGGCCGGGGATGTGCGCGCGTGCATGCAAAGTGCGCGCCGCCAGAGCGTCACCGGAAGTGACATCACACGCTGGGGCGGGGCCACGCCATTTGAGGGGAAAACTCTTTGTTTTCCCCTCAAATG